>NW_025779115.1:0-63965 GCF_021130785.1 Homalodisca vitripennis | reverse complement strand
TGGTGAAGCGCTATAAAGATAAAATCTTTGTATTTTTGTATATGCAGTAAAAGAGATTTTTTTGTATAATTGCCTTACAATTAAAAACAGGAAACTCATTTATATAACATATTAGAAGGATATCTGCGGCTTCTCCTCAAAATGATCCTTATTATACTTCTCTGTGTGACCGCAAGTGGTTCCAGTACGGCAGAGGTATCCAACTTTCAAGTATCTTTTTTTGAGATTATCGCACAAGCTTACGGAAAGAGGGATGGACGAACTCCAATAAGCACAAATTCAAGGATGCTTTGGTTGAGTTCTTAAATATAAGAAAAATGGCTTAGAATAGCAGCCTGAGCTATATAGATAAAGAAGTGTAAATCTGTGCTCGGTTTAAGACCTTGATAGTTATATTTTAAAAATATCATGTGATTCACCATTGCCAAATCGTATTTAAATTGTGTTAAGCTGTATTTAATGTAGATGTACAGTGTATTTGAAGTACAATTGTTAGTGTAATTTGGTTGTTTTTATTATTTTAAGTTTGCTGTTTTATATGTATTTATGATTTTAATTAAAACTTAAGTTTAGAACTACAGCGTAAAAACAAAAACAATGCCGATGGGAGAACATAAAATAATGATTACTGTGGAGACTATCAACAAAACACACAATGTAAAACGAATAAAATTAAAAATTGTACTATTCGTACTAAACGTAAAAAGAATCACTCTCAATACAATTTATTTTTACATTTTATGTATTGAATGCAAAATGAAACTATGCTGAGTTTGCAATCATTTCCCTCGCAGGCTCGTCTCTCATAAAGACGAGACTTGTTTGCATAAATGTCTTTTGAGACATCAAGCTCTGATATTTGGCAAAGTTATTTAATATACTGAGTTACGAGTTTCTTACGGAATGTTTGTATATTCTTCTAGCTTGAATATATAACATAACATACACATAATATGTAGTGTTAAAGCATATAGGTGTCGTATAAGTGTCAGCAAACTTCATTAAAATAAATACTTATTAACATATGTCATATACGTGTATAAAACTTGTGATATTCTAGTATTGAAAGTGAACTTAGCCACTATTAATATAACGAAGTGATTTACTGACAGCGAATTTAGATTGTATGCCAAAATTCTTGAGGTATTTATAAAACACAGAAGTTGATATACTCCTATCCCCAGTTGTAAATTTTAGGGTGTACCGTAAATTAGTTAATTAAATTTCATACAATGTAAATTTCGCAACCTAATCAGCCCAGTATTATATAATATTATTTTACATCCAATGCTCCGGAACTAAATTATTGGGCGGAGTAACTACCTAATTGGCACGCGCGTATGAATTTTTTCCTTCTAACTTCATCAGACCTTCGCGCGCTTTGTCCGTAAGTAAAAATTTATCTTTTCGTATTATTAAATTAGCCCTTTGATGCCAAACGTATAAAATGAATGTAACGTAAAGTAAAGATGTGAATAGTAAAGTAACTTACCCTTGAAGATCTTTTATTTGCTTGATGGAGATAGATAAAGGTTGTGGCGTCGTCCTTATGGCGACGGAGCACATTGTTATAAATAGTAATTTGTATCATTAAATGGCTAATACCGTCGCGAATTTGTTTTAGGCGAGTTTACGTAGCTGATGTATCTCACGTGTTTGTTTGAATAGATGGCTACCACTTCCCAACTTCTACTCCTCTTCTAGAAATAACCGTTCTTAGACTACAGCTTCAATGTCTCGTGCCAAGACGCCGATACCCGGGTTGTGAGTCTACCTATTGTGAAGGGAAGTGAAATATTATTGTTTTGTAAAGTAAAACGTCGTACGCATAATTCAACAGAACATTGGATAATTTTAGGCCCACCTAGAAGATATACTTTTAGTTATTACATTCTAATTGGCAGCAACGTGGCAATACATATTTTTCATTTACCATCTAAAAAAGTGGTGCTTGTAAGTTTAGTAAATTAAATTGAACTTATAAGTAAACTTTGCATTTCTAGTATTTATTACTACGACCTCAGAAGTCACCACCCCCATGTGTTTATCGTCATACGGTACACATATTTTATTGCGCGAATCTGCTATTGATGTGCCTACTCTGCCATCAACTGGGTGAAACTGAGTGAAAACGCCACAATGCCTGCCATTAAAATAGAATATTTGTCTAAAGATGAGTTGGTATTTGAACTGATATCTAGAGGTATTAAATTAAATAGTGACAGTACAGTAAATGAACTCAGAAAGTCCTTAAGACAGTGTTTGAGAAACAATATTTTACCTACTGCTAGTAGCCTATTAAAAATAGACCACAATCAGGAAGTAAAACTTCTCAGTGAAAAAGTGATATTATTAGAACATGGGTGCAGTGAATTGAACAGTGCTAGTTCACCTTTAGAAATCACCAAATTCCAAGAAAAGTGTAAACATGTAATAAACCGTTTATTTTTAGACAACCAGCTTGAACTAAGTTCTGTACATAGTGAAACTTTATCAGCTTTAAAGTGTAGGCTAGTAAATGTTGAACAACAGTTAGCTAAAAACTTGCTACCTACAGTGAACCTAGAACAGCTTAAAGTGTTAGAAGCCAATTTAAATGAATCATTAGAACAAGATGAGGCTATGGAACAGGCAGTGAAAGAACAAATAGGCCCTATTTCTGTACAACCACCAACAATATCACAGCCTACTGCCAGTACCCCCACTTTGCCTATAATGCCTATTTATAATGCAAACAATGATTGTATTAGTCAACCTATGTCTGGTTTAAATATGTTTAATAAAGTTAAACAACCCTGTAGAATGTTATTTACAAAATTTTACAGTAACAAATGGCTTAGTAGTACCTGAGCTAATAAACTTTTTGAAAACCTTGTTAAAACTAAAATGTGAAACTAGCCTATCAGAAAATGAAATTTTAGCATTGTTACCATGTTATGCAAAAGGTCCACTTTTAGCCAAAATAATACAGTGTAAGTCTATCATGCCCAATGTCAACTATCTACACAGGGAATTAATTAGTGCTTTTATCCCTGTAGGCCTAATTGAAAAGACTGAGACTAGATTTAGTTTATAGGCCACAAAGGTTTGATGAGCCACTGTATGAATACATCTATGACATCAAAGAGCTCAGTCAAGTTTTATTGTGTAATATAAGTGAACAGGAACTTGGTAACTTGTATAAAAAGAGGTATTAAGCCTACAGATAGAAATAAGTTAATTTTTGAAAACAATCCCATTTGTTTTACAGATTTGGAAAATGTGTGTATAGCTAGTAACAATATAACCTTTAATGATAACTTAAGGGACAATTTAAGTAAGACATATGTTAACAACATGTATCCACCACATGTTGAACTTAGAAAAAGTAGGCCTACTGTCAAAAACCCAAAGTTATGTTTCAATTGTAATAGGCCTGGTCACTTAGCAAAAAATTGTTTTTAGGAATCCAAAAAACTAGTCGATAGGGGAGTGGTATTACACACAACACCTAAAAATATCCCTCCCCGGTTTCATAAGTTTAAGAATAATAATTTTATAAATAATAATACAGTAAGAAAAGAAAAACACTATTTTATGAGAGTCTATGGTAAGGTAATTAAAAATTGGAGTAAATTAAACTATAGAAAACCTAATTTAAGACTAAATGTTAGACAGTGTAACAATATGCCTTTAATTGAAGCTATAGTGGGTAAAAATGTAAAAACAAACTGCTTATTAGAATCTAAGTATCTGATACTGGTGCTACAAGAGATATAATTAGTTAAAGAATGTTATGATAGCCTATTGTTGAATAAAAATGTTTCTAAATTAATGAAGTCAGATGATAGAATGTTTGCTGCAAATAACACTGAAATAAAATGTTTTGGTTACTGTTATGCTAAGATAAAAATTTCTAAATTTTGTTGGAAAGTAAAATTTATTGTTTTGGATAAATTAAAATGGGACATTATATTGGGAAACCCATTTATATCTAATAGCAAATTAATTTTAGATCTTGATGGGGATTCATGTTATTTTAAATTCAATTTTAATGAGAAAATAACTATTGTCAGACAACAGCCTTTTGAACATAAAGTAAACAGCATTGATGTAAAAATAGGGTGCACTAGAGCTGAGGCTGAGATACAAAACCTTATAGGGGATTTTCCAAATGTTTTTAATCCAAAATTAGGAGAGGCTCTAGATTTGGAAGTGAGATTAGTTCTAAATGACCCCACACCTGTAAATATTAGGCCTTATTTTATGAGCCCTCCTACTGTAAATAAGATGAAAACAATAATACAGGATTGGTTGGACCAAGGAATAATTGAACCCAGTACTTCAGCCTACTCCAGTCCAGCCTTTTTAACCAAAAAGGACAGACTTGTAGTCAATTATACCGAATTAAATAAAAAGTTACAGAAAATTGATTTTCCCATTGGTGATTTAAATAATTATTATCATCATCTTAGTGGAGCCAAATATTTTTCAATAATAGATTTAAGAAAAAGTTTTTTTGCAATGTCCATTATCACCTGATAGTCAAGATCTTACCTCATTTAGCACTATATTTGGTAAATATAAATTTAAACGAGTACCCTTTGGTTTACATGTTGGTAGTGCTGTATTGTCCGCCTATCTGGATAAAGTCCTAGACAATATAAAATTTAAATATGTGATAAATTTTTGTGATGATATCTTAGTGTACAGTAAAGACCTTGATTCGCATTTAGTACATGTCAGAGAGATTGTAAATAGACTAAGCAAACATGGCTTAACGGCAAACCTAGAGAAAGCAAAGTTTTGTTTTGAGGAAATCTCCTTTTTGGGGAACTTAATAAAAAATAATACAGTAACTATAGATCCCGAGCGAACAAGGAGTATAAGAGAATTTATGCCGCCTAAAAACGCCAAACAAATTTCACAGTTTTTAGGTATGACCAATTTCTTTTCAAAATTTATAAATAATTATGCCGAATTATGTAATCCTTTAAATCGTTTTAAGAAGGAAAAACGCTAAATTTGTTTGGACAAGTGAAATGTCAAGATTCGTTTGTAAAGTTAAAAGAAGCTATAATGAATCCTCCTGTACTCCAGTTAGCCGATTTTTCAAAGCAATTTATAGTAATGACAGATGCTAGTGGAATAGCCGCAGGTGGTTGTTTGTTACAGGAAAACGACCAAAATGAATTAATGCCAATAGCCTATTACTCTAGGAAATTTACTGATGCCGAATTAAAATATACTGTTTATGAAAAAGAAGCTTTGAGTGCACTAATTTGCATAGAAAAATGGCACGAATTTTTAGAAGTAAGAACCTTTAAATTAATAACTGATAACCAAGCTTTATCCTATGTCCTCAATCACAAAAGGAAGGTAGGAAGACTTGCCCGGTGGATCGAGAGGATTTTGAATTTGCCATTTGAGGTTGAATTTAAAAGTTCCACCGATAATGCACTGGCAGATGCCCTATCACGTATGTTTGAGGGCGAGTCGACGGGAACAGCTGATCCGAGCCGCAGTGACTGCCGGAACGGTCCAGACCAGGATAAAAATAGATTATCGATTTCCTTCTGCCATTCAAAACTCCTCCCGAAGGCAAAAATGTAAACCAACATCTAATGTAAAGTCTAAAATGCAGATAAATAATAAGTGCAATAAGATGGATAATTTGTGGTTGTTAATTAATGATTTGCCATTAGCGTTTAAAGATTTAGAAAAATATCAACTTCAAGATAAAGAAACTCAGCAAATCATTCAATCTGTAAAAAAGCAATAGTAACAATTTATGTTATTTTATAAAAAACAATTTACTGATGTACAAAAGGAATGTAAAAAGTAAGAGTAAGATATTTTTGCCTGTACAGTTTAATTGATTTAGTATATGAATTCTTCCACAGTTCTTTAATAGGAGGTCATTTAGGCATTGCTAGAACGCAAAAAAAAATTAATCAGTATTTTTATAGACCTGATTTAGACGAAAATTATAAAGGCAAAAGTGGAAAACATGTAATGTTTGTAAAAATGAGTAAAGTGTGCCAAAGAAAAATATGAAGGCGAATTAGTATCTGTGCCATTTAAGAACAATATGGATTGTTTATTCATAGATCTTTTAGGTCCCTTAGTGAGAACTAGAAACAGCAATGTATATTTACTTGTAGTTGTAGATGCCGCCAGTAAATTTCTATGGCTAATCCCTTTGAGGGAATGTAAGAGTGCTGAAATATGTAATAAATTAGACCGCATAATTTTTAACAACTTTTCTGTACCTAAAATAATAGTGTCAGACAATGCCGCATATTTTACATCACTGTATTTTAAGAAGTTCTTATTTAAGAATTTTATTGAACACCGTAGACTAGCGCCTTACAGGGCTAATGGAAATCAATCAGAAAGGCATATTAGAAACATATCTACATTATTACGTAGTTTCTATTCACAAACTGTCATAGTAATTGGGATAATGACCTAGGCTATATACAATTAAGTTTAAACACCGCCCATAATGAAAGCACAGGTTTTGCTGCCTTTGATTTAATGTTTAATCATTCCTGTAATAATGCTTTATCTAATTTATGGAAGCTAAATGATCTAATTGGTGAGAATTTGTCCAAGGAAACTGTTGTAAACAATTTAAAGAGAGCTGTGGTGAATGTAAAAAGGAGTATAGCACATAACAGTAATAGACAAAAGTACTCAGAGCAAAATGTAAAACATCCCTTTAAGTTGCATTCCTTAGTATGGATTAGAACTCACTATTTAAGCAATAAGGTAGAAAAGTTTTGTGCAAAATTAGCACCAAAATATGTAGGAATTTACAGAATTTTATATTTTTTAAGCCCTGTAACTTGTATTGTACAACACACTGAAAATGTTTTGAATTTAAAAAAGGTTCATATTGTAGATTTAAAATTAAATTAAGACCTGTTCTGTATATAAAAAAAAAATTTGTAGCATCCCTAGCTTAAGGAACCACTTGCTGCCAAATTTAAAAGATAAGATAAAATCCAGAAAGTTAACTGTTTGGTGAATTCTTAACGAATGTGTCAATGGAAATAAAATATAGAAAAAGAATTTGTAAATAGACTTAGTGTAAAGAAATGAGACAAAGTTAATCCTGACTGTTTGTAATGAGGGAACCAAATATGAAAAATTGTCTGTGTTTTGTAGGTATGCCAAAATGTTGAATTTTGAATTTTGTAGATATATTTGAAGTGTTAAAATTCATGTAGATGTAAGATGTATAGGATGTTGTATGTAAATATATATAAAGAGTGATGCAGTATTAATAAGAAATGTGAGACTTAGCTTCTCGTGAGGGGACGTTTCATTCCAAAGTATTCGATCCATATTGGTAACTTGTCCGCAAGTCTCAGGGTATTTAACGGCAAAACACTATACACAAAACACTGGTATGAATGCAAAAAGAAGTATGAATGTGGCGCCTATATAACAAAACACTACACTACACTTGTTTACGATTTAATCGCCTTAAATGCCCTTATTCTTGCAACGACCTGCAAATTCTAAAACGCTGCAACGTGCACTGCATGAAAATAGTTTGCCTAAATTGATTTTCTATTTTGGGTCCCTAAGCGAGCAGTCATAGAACTGCATTGGCATGCGATCTAGCGGATTTCATAGGAACCTTTTGAAACCCCGCGCTATCTTATTGTTATGGTTGAATTTGAATTTATGTAATGAATAAAAGGTTGAATTAAGTTTGTTATTTAGAATATGTTTAAAGTAAAGCGACTAATTAGGTTGCGAAATCAAAACAGGGGGGATATTCTGTACCGTAAATTAGTTAATTAAATTTCATACAATGTAAATTTCGCAACCTAATCAGCCAGTATTATATAATGTTATTTTACATCCAATGCTCCGGAACTAAATTATTGGGCGGAGTAACTACCTAATTGGCACGCGTATGAATTTTTTCCTTCTAACCCTTTGTAGCAGCCCAACTACGTAACCCATCAGACCTCGCGCGCTTTGTCCGTAAGTAAAATTTATCTTTTCGTATTATTAAATTAGCCCTTTGATGCCAAACGTATAAAATGAATGTAACGTAAAGTAAAGATGTGAATAGTAAAGTAACTTACCCTTGAAGATCTTTTATTTGCTTGATGGAGATAGATAAAGGTTGTGGCGTCGTCCTTATGGCGACGAGCACATTGTTATAAATAGTAATTTGTATCATTAAATGGCTAATACCGTCGCGAATTTGTTTTAGGCGAGTTTACGTAGCTGATGTATCTCACGTGTTGTTTGAATAGATGGCTACCACTTCCCAACTTCTACTCCTCTTCTAGAAATAACCGTTCTTAGACTACAGCTTCAATGTCTCGTGCCAAGACGCCGATACCCGGGTTGTGAGTCTACCTATTGTGAAGGGAAGTGAAATATTATTGTTTTGTAAAGTAAAACGTCGTACGCATAATTCAACAGAACATTGGATATTTTAGGCCCACCTAGAAGATATACTTTTAGTTATTACATTCTAATTGGCAGCAACGTGGCAATACATATTTTTCATTTACCATCTAAAAAAGTGGTGCTTGTAAGTTTAGTAAATTAAATTGAACTTATAAGTAAACTTTGCATTTCTAGTATTTATTACTACGACCTCAGAAGTCACCACCCCCATGTGTTTATCGTCATACGGTACACATATTTTATTGCGCGAATCTGCTATTGATGTGCCTACTCTGCCATCAACTGGGTGAAACTGAGTGAAAACGCCACAATGCCTGCCATTAAAATAGAATATTTGTCTAAAGATGAGTTGGTATTTGAACTGATATCTAGAGGTATTAAATTAAATAGTGACAGTACAGTAAATGAACTCAGAAAGTCCTTAAGACAGTGTTTGAGAAACAATATTTTACCTACTATATATATATATATATATATATATATATATATATATCTAAACTCTACAAACCTGTCATTCACAAATTAAACCGAAATGAGTCGTGGAAAGTGGCCTTCCAGGAGCTTGGATTGCTGACTTTGCCTAGCCTCTATATTCTCCACGTCGAGCTATACTACCGATTCAAGGTGTCTCACTTTGGGGTAGCGAGGTACACCAATACAGAATTAGAGGCTGGGACAAATTTCGTATAGCACAGTACAAAACTACTGGATTTTAATACTTACCGTCTCAGGTTGGTAAAAGGCTAATCAATAACCTCCCTGAATAGATCAAACGCGTCAATAACCACAACAATTTAAATTTCGACTAAAACACTTCCTAGTGTCAACTTACTCCTTACTAAGTTGACGAGTTTAGATGAGCCGCTGGGATAGTAATCAGTAACAATTAAAAAATATTTTGTTAACTCCACATCTGATAACCAAAGAAAGTCGGCCACAGTCGAGGAACCGACGATAGCTGGCACGTGTCTAAGATGTGAACTTAAATTGATATTTATCTATTTATTTACTATATATTTTATTATTTATTAGATTAGGCCTTTTGTTTTGTTTATATGACGCTTGCAATACAATTATAGTTATTTGCTTCCTGCAATAAAGAATAATAGTTATAAGTAATACCAATCTCTCATATAAGATCCTGTATAGTAATAGTGAATAATACGCTCAGATATAAGTAACAACAATTTTTAGTCGATTATTTTTAAATTTCATTGAACTACCTATATATATAAAAAAAACAGCATTAAAAAGGAATTATATTTAAAAATAGAGAATTTTAAATTTTACTTTCAACTAACAGAAAATATAATAAAGAACTGTACTTGTCTATAAGACAACTTTATATAAACTTAAATGATATTTGGTGTATTTGAAGTTACTAGTACAGAAAAATAGTAATAACAGAAAATTGGATAATAATAGGAAGGATTTTGTCACCTCCAAGTTTGGGAGTTATCAGTTTACCACTTTGTAGTTGAATTCCTACCCGTAACAGTTTAATTTAAGTGAGTTTAAATACACGACCTTTTGTGATTATCTTGCCTTTCAGGGAGCTTTAATTACATTTTATTACAACATAAATTATTTTATTTGTTTCATTAATAACATTATTTACTGCTAAAATATTCCAATAAAGTTTAACAGGCTTTTACTTTGTTATGCTACCAAATCAAAACCCCAATTAAGTAAATAATGGCTTATAATTTAAATGCACTTAATAAACCTTTGCATCATTCGCTTATCTAAGCTTTAATAATAAAGCAGGAAACAGTTTTAAAATTGTTAAACATATTATAATGTGTTAACAATTTTCTCATAATATTCTCACTCTTATAGATTTCTATTATATCAAAAGAATTTGCTTGGCGTAGTCACGATAAAAAGTAAACCTTCTAATAAAGTTTTTTATTGTATGAAAGGTATTCTAATTCTATTGGATATGTGAAATTCTGTAGTATTGTAACTCGGTATAAACTATGTATTCAGCGAAACTTTTGTTTTAGTTATAGTTTGAACAGTTTTTAAGTTCCATGTGTTTTCTTGTATTCAAACCACTGACACAAACATATTCAGATTCAAACTTCAATAGTGTATGGTTGGAAAGCTTATAAAATGGCGCAGTTTTTAAAATATTTAGCTACCTTCTTGTATACAGGGTGTAGAAAAATACAATAGACCAATTTTTTTTAATTTTTAACAGATAAATTAAATTTGAAACTTTGGAACTATTAAAAATGGAGTTTTTATTATTGATCCTTTAAAATTTCACTTATTCCTATTCAAAAATTAATGTAGAATACGAAAATTACGTCATTTACTCAAATCCGTTTACAGGTAGTTGAGAAATTGCTGTAATATGTTTAAAAACATGGTTATTGTCCAAAAATTAAAAATAATTCTTTTTGAAGCCAACTTTTTGACTTGGAACCTCTTACATGCATCATTACACTTCATTTACTTTGTAATTTCACCCAAAAATTTTTGTAACACTGATGACCAGCCACCCTGTATGTGTGTGTGTGTGTGTGTGTGTGTGTGTGTGTGTGTGTGTGTGTATTTATTTATATTTAAATTCTTTCATTTAATACCATATGTGGACTATGGATTGTATACGTTTACAAAGTCATTTGTGTCCAAGATCTATTGGGTTTTAGTAGTTATCTATTAGTTATTTGGAGTTTTTTTTTTCATGAGAATGTGATTATAAAATATTTAAATAGGTGTAAAAAATCTACAACATGTGATATCTGACATAGGTGTCAGCTCCACTGATACAACCTTATAACAGTTCCGGAAGGAGTATTTTATATTCAATAAATTTATAATATTGGTCAAAGTTATTCCTTCCTTTATTACCAGGTTATTGTAGAATCATTACAAAATGTAGCAATCTCATATTGTAGTCACGCCATTCAAAATTAATCCCTGATTTAATTGGTTTTAGGTTATATTGTAAACAATATAATATTTATTTAACTATAATAAACAAGGTTGAAACAGTGTTGTGTTAAGAAATCGTTATTCTAGTATTATTTGATTCGGAATATCCAATGCCCAATGTATTTGAATTGTCGTATAAAGTTAATGTTTCTTAAGACAACGAAAGAATATTAAATCACTCGTGAATCGCCAACAGTAGGAACCCAACACGTCAAATGCAACTTATCACCGCTAGAGCGCTTTAGTGGCTATTGAACCTTTAAGAGAACACACGCAAAGCTGTCATTAACATTATGCTGTGTTGGTGTTTTCACATTCCGTGGCGAACATTTACGTTCTTAGACAGAACACCTCGTCATCCTAGCCACATTGAATCTGTAACAGAACACACGCAAAGCTCTCATTAACATTATGCTGTGTTTGTGTTTTCACATTCCGTGGCGAACATTTACGTTCTTAGACAGAACACCTCGTCATCCTAGCCACATTGAATCTGTAACAGAACACACGCAAAGCTGTCATTAACATTATGCTGTGTTTGTGTTTTCACATTCCGTGGCGAACATTTACGTTCTTAGACAGAACACCTCGTCATCCTAGCCACATTGAATCTGTAACAGAACACACGCAAAGCTGTCATTAACATTATGCTGTGTTGGTGTTTTCACATTCCGTGGCGAACATTTACGTTCTTAGACAGAACACCTCGTCATCCTAGCCTCATTGAATCTGTAACAGAACACACGCAAAGCTCTCATTAACATTATGCTGTGTTTGTGTTTTCACATTCCGTGGCGAACATTTACGTTCTTAGACAGAACACCTCGTCATCCTAGCCACATTGAATCTGTAACAGAACACACGCAAAGCTGTCATTAACATTATGCTGTGTTGGTGTTTTCACATTCCGTGGCGAACATTTACGTTCTTAGACAGAACACCTCGTCATCCTAGCCTCATTGAATCTGTAACAGAACACACGCAAAGCTCTCATTAACATTATGCTGTGTTGGTGTTTTCACATTCCGTGGCGAACATTTACGTTCTTAGACAGAACACCTCGTCATCCTAGCCTCATTGAATCTGTAACAGAACACACGCAAAGCTCTCATTAACATTATGCTGTGTTGGTGTTTTCACATTCCGTGGCGAACACTTACGATCTGAGGTGTAATTAATTGTACTTATGAATGAACCTACGATGTGTTGTACAGAAATCTGTTTATAACTTTACGTAAAACTTATAAAAGCCTGTGTTGGACATTTGGACAAATAGAAAAGTAAAATTAGACGAATTCTTTTTTTAATCCAAGGAAGATATGTGTGGAGAGAAAAGCTTCTCAGAATATTTTAGTCTTGAAAAATAATTATTTTCGAAACATATCAAAATGTATCTAACATTGAACGACATGCTCTCAGTTGAAGTTCGCCACAGAGTACGTAAAACATTAGTTTACGTAATAATTGTAGAAACTATTAAACATACAGTACTTAATTAATAGAGTATATTAACAGATTCCAAAGACGAAGTTACTAAACACCTTTTACTACAGATTGTGCTAGTGAAGAGTTTAAACCATTGTATATATTTTAAATAATTATTTAAACCCATCTTATTCATTAAAAATGTGGATATTTGAATTTATTCGAAAATAGCAATAGGAATTTACATTAGGTAGGACGTTTTTACTGTGGTTTAATAAGGAAAGGGAGGTGGATTGATAGAAACGAGCTATTCATCAACATACTAGATTACGAAAAATATCGAGATTTACATCTCACAAAATTTATCATAAATGATATTTTGAAGTATCGTACAAACTCAGTTCCAAGGATTAGCCACTCTTATTCTTATGGATGTATTGGGCATCAGAACACAAGCGACGGGATTGGATTCTTTTCGACTGATGTTGTCTTGTAAGCTTATGAATACTTTGTATTTTTTGATCGGAGTAAAACAACGAGATAAATTATGTCAAAAATTAGCCAAACTCAATTATAGTAGTTTAAATATCTTATACCAGAAGTAGATTTCAAAGGTAAATATTCAGTATATATATGTTTTAGTAATCAGAGCAATTGTGGCACCCATGACTGAAAGTGAATTTAAACGGTGGAAATAGACATCTTTATAATGTTAGTCGATTTAAGTTCATAGACGTAGGGCTTTTCAGTCCGACTTAGATATTTTCTTCGTCTGGACAAGGCAAACTCACTGCCTTGGAAGTAAATCTTAGCCCGGAAGTAAATTGTTAATATATCTTGAGACCTAGTTGAAGCTTTTGTACCCAGTTAATTTCCAAAATGTTAAGTTTATAATTTCGCTTGAATTGAATGATTAGGTTCTGTTATTTTCAAAATATATTTCCAACTAAAATGTTAGACACTGAAGTTTACGATATTGAGATAAAAGGTAATTATTTTCAAAAATGTATTCAAAATGTTGGGTCTAGCTAAAATATCAATTGTCTGCAATCGGGTAATCTATCAAACGCTGGATATTCATTACAAGTAAGCTCTAAATCCATCATCCTTGACAATGAAAGTACTGAAGACAATGAATGCTAATTAATTTCTTTTCGTTAAGGTAATGCCAACACTCGTTGTTCATAAAAAAATTAATGAGAATGTTTTTCAACAATTGTATTATACAGATTAATTTCTAAGGTACCGATTATAGGTCATCACGATGAACTAATTATTTTCCAATAGATCTTATTGTTCAACTCACGATGTGGATTATTTTGTTTGCTTGTGCTGTTTGTCTAAAGTTCTGTAACGGCTGACCGACAACCACTACAGCTGAACGTTGTTGGTCGACAGAGTAATACCACTAACTTGATAATCCAGCAGCCGAGCGTGAACTTGTATTGTGATACACAATTGATTTGTTATAGAACAATTATTTTGTTTGCTTGTGTTGATTGTCTAAAGTTCTGTAACGGCTGACCGACAACCACTACAGCTGAACTTTGTTGGTCGACAGAGTAATACCACTAACTTGATAATCCAGCAGCCGAGCGTGAACTTGTATTGTGATACACAATTGATTTGTTATAGAACAATTATTTCTTTTGCTTGTGTTGATTGTCTAAAGTTCTGTAACGGCTGACCGACAACCACTACAGCTGAACTTTGTTGGTCGACAGAGTAATACCACTAACTTGATAATCCAGCAGCCGAGCGTGAACTTGTATTGTGACACACAATTGATTTGTTATAGAACATTATTTTAGATGTTTTGATTAATACAATTACATACAGAGCGATTTGCGAGAGGTTGGCAAAACTTCAGGATGTGGTAGTAGACAAAAAACATTAATATGAACTTATGACCTATTTCGCTTTGTTAATGTCTGTTTATTCATATGTATTAAACAAAACATTATCCAGTGTAGTAAAAATTGTAATGGTTGGCAGTTATGTTAACTAAAAGGGAAATAAAAATAAATTTTAATAATTTTATTAATTATTTTATTTCAAAATGATTATGATCTCCTAAAAACTGTCAGTCCTACGTAAAAATTTCAAAAATAATAATAAAAACATGTAACAATACAGAACAATATACGTACTTTTAAATAACACGTGTATGTGTGAAAACAAACAAAGCCTTTATTATTTTGTCCCTATGAATAGGGACAATTCATCAATATATGAATATTGGTTTGTATATTTCAAATTTAAAAAAAATTGAAGGTTAGCAAAATAAATATTGATGACAAATTAACTGTATTATAAAAATGTAAAATTACAAGCCCAAACCAGTACTCGAGTTACATTTCTGAATTAATCTATAACGTTGGCCTTGTCTTTGGCTAGGTTTAGACGTTGATTTATTATTCATGTGAATTTAAAACAAAACCTACAATCTAACCGAATTTGCAGTATAACCGATAACGTTCACATTTACTCTGGCTAGGTTTACATGATTAGTAAGCAAATAAGCATCTAAACATAGCCAGAGTTAGTGTATACATTATACACTATTCTAGAAATTTGTTACGACTAACGGTTTGGGCTTGTCATTTCAAAATTATACAAATAAGAACCTAAACCCACCCAGAGTTAATGTAAACGTTATAATTAATCCAGAAATTTGGTTCGAATGAATGTTTGGTCTAGGACATTACACGGAAACAAATAACAATCTAAACCTAGCCATAGTTAAAAAAAAATGTTATAGATTAATTCTTATATTCGGTTTGTGTGCCGGTTTGAGCTTGTTATTACAAATGTAAACAAAATAATCATTTAAACCTCAGCCAGAGTTAATGAAAACCTTATAAATTATTCTAGACATTTGGTTTCAGTGTCAGTTTGAGCGTAATCAAATAAGCATTTAAACCTAGCCAGAGTTAGTGGTAACGTTATATATTATTTCCAAAATTTGGTTAAATGCCTGTTTGCGATTATCATTTCACACGTAAACAAATTTGCATCTAAACGTAACCAGCTTTAATGTAAACTGTATTGGGATAGTCCTTCATGTACTACACAAAACAGAATCGTTTAATTTAATATGTATTATATAACATTACGCAATTAAAAATTTTCTGTAACTTAAGAATACATTTAGTTTTTACTAGTTTATATAATTTACCAAATATAGCAGAGCTATTACCAATAAATGTATTTCGAAGCGGTAAGACGCTATTTTACGCCTTAAAACATTAAAAAAATATATTTTTGTAGATTTTACATTTAATATAAATTGTTTAAAAATATTTTGTTATAAGTTGACAAATTAGGAAAGTGTAAAAAAATCGTACAAATAAAGTTAATGTTAAGCGATAGAAACAAGATAAAAAGAATATTTCTTTTGGTTGGTTTGTATATATGTATATTTAATATCATACACGGAGAAAAGCAGGTTGCGTGTACAAATGTAACTGAAAAACGTGCGTGGAATACGGTCCGCCCACTGTTACATTCCCGTCAGTGTCGGGAATAGGAAAGAGCAGTTTTATGTCACTGAGCCGCAATACAGGAGTATTATACACCGGTAGTCTGCGCTCTTTCACGTATTTGCTCTGGTGTGCTCTACTCTAGTACAGGTTGTTTTGTTGCAAGCACGACTGTGTGGTCTGCCAAATCATATTCATGCCAAAATACTGCGGAGGTATACACGTCTGCAGAGAGGCTGTGCAAAGTTTATCTGCTGGGCTAACAAGGTAAAGATTCGTGTCAAAATTCTTTTATACAAAACCATGTATGTGTGTAAAATTGAAATTTTTGATTCTAACCATAATATTTCATGTAACGAGTACATTATAGTGGTGGAGTTCTAACAATAAAATTGTTAGTTTTCTACAGTTAATAAAAATCACAGTTCCAACTTTGATTCTCTAAACCCCTTTAAAGATTCTCATCGGTTCTAAACAGATCCAAACAATATCAGCTCTAGAGCTGTGCCTTGAATAAGAACTGATACCTAATAAGAGGTTAGCGGTACTTGGAATCATTCACCACGCTTCGAATACAGATCTTTATTTAATCACTGCTTCGTATCCTGCATTATTGTGTTCGTACCTTCCCTATATTATTTAATATCCTTCTTTAGCGGGTGTGGGCTACGCTAATGTATTAAAAACGGTCTTGTTTATGGAGTAAAATTTAGCAACGGTATTGATTTAATGAAATAAAAGGTATTTTTGTCCCTTTTTGAGAATTCAATTAGAAGATTTTTAGTCCAAACTAAAAAGGGAAAATTTATGACCTCAAATCCTAGAATTTTTTAAAATGATCTTGAATAATAATAAATTTACTTATGGAAATTAGTGCCCTACGATACAGTAAAAACTATTATCCATGCATAAAATTATACATTGATTCGTTTTATCTACACTATGTAGAAAAGTAGTATCACTGGTAACGTTGATATATTATAATAGGCAACAAAAATCAGTATCAAAAAGTATAATCACAATCTCATAAATGCGTATCTGATAAATTTTAACTCCTGTCATTTTTTAAAACCAAAATCCAGTTATGAGCTTTTAAGAAATCTCCGTATTAGTTAGAATCTGTAGGATAAAAGTAACAGCTGAGCTTATCACTAGTGCAGTGTAATTTTGGATTCTGCAATGTTTAACCCTTAATTGTGTATAAACTACCTAAGGTACATTAAGCCGGGTAGCTTTCAAATAATCTTACCATAACACTTTCACCAACATTATAAAATCAGTTACATGCACGGTTTAACAGCTGATGTTGAAATGAGATACGTTCAAACTATAGATTTCAAAATGTATAGTAGATAGTAATAAACACTAGGAACAAAAATCACACCAACTAGAATACTTCAACGTAGAATACTTCTAGATCATCTTTGCATGTAACTTGTTCTCAACAAACAGTGAGAGAGAGAGCGAGAGAGAGCGAGAGAGAGAGAGAGAGAGAGAGAGAGAGAGAGAGAGAGAGAGAGAGAGAGAGAGAGAGGAACAATATTATTGACTAACATTGGATAGATAATATTCGATTAGATTAATAATGGAACATTTATTGGTTAGTAACATTTGGTTGTTTGGACGAAATATAACTACATTAAATAACATTTTAACCTTATAACTATGAAAATTACTATTCAATTTTTTCCCAAGCATTTTTCACATCTAAGTGTTTTTATATTTTGTATTTTATTTCTTACTGAAAAAGTATTATTTCGTCACATAAGCACAAGTGATGAAGGTGTTTCTAAATTCAGAACTTTGTGTTCTAAATTATTGTTGTCATCATAGTATTAAGAAGAGTGTAGACTTTAAAACCCCAAAAATCAATTATTATACAACTAAAGAATGTTTATGCATTAAAGATCTATGACAATGTGCTTTTACTATTTAGCATCTCAATTATAACGGATAAGACTGAACATAATACAACAGTTACAATTAAAATTATAATGTAAATTTAACAGTATCTCAAACTTTTAACGTTTAAATGAAAATTGCAAGTTCAAACTGATGCTGATTGCGAGATTTCAAACAGTTGACTTTATGAATATTATACTCTACTCTCTTATGCATTTTGCTCCGAAAAGGAAGAAAGGAAGATGGGTCATAATGTTTCTCTCAAAAGGTTATCCCTCAAACAGATGTGGTCGACTGATCCGGCCGACTGTATAATTCAACGTCAGCTTTTACTGCTCTCGTTTCTTTACGTTTACTTTTATGCATGACGTGCTTCAGTCTGACCATTTTTTGAATTATTAATGTTTTTTTGGCGTGATAAAACGTATTTTGAGTCTGAAAAGGTTGCTAGTGTATCAATTTAGTTATATTAGTAATTAACAATTGTGTTTTAATTTTAAAGATTATAACAGAACATTTTAATGATATTATAATTGTAAAAGATTAAATGGATAAAAGACATGTATGGATGTTTGTTCTCTCATTAATAAACTTTTTGAGTTAAGGATGTTAAATAAATGCAGCCAGCCGGGTATTTACTTTGAAGAATTTATCACAACCTTAAACTTTTAAATTAATTCAATTTTTGCGATGGTATTTCTTCCACGAAAGAACTATACTTCTGAATGTACGATAGCTTTCCTAGTTGTACATAAACGTTGTTAAACAACTTTGAAATATTTACGTAACTATACCTTCTTAAATTTCAAAATTATTTTAAAGGTTCCGTCATATTACGCCATATGTGCTCACTAGGAAAGGACTATAGACCTCACAGGGCTTTCTCGTTACTGTCTTAAATAATATAAAGGATACTACTGAAATCTTTTATATCCAAAATCGTTTAATTTTGTATATAAATTCGAAATATCTCACGTGAGAAGCCCGGGTGAAAGATAATTAAAATATAAATTGTGCGAGTACTAAACTACTAACATCAAGAGCCGATGTGATCGGATTTTATAAATTATTTGGACAATATGTGGGGTTATTCTTAGAATAAAACTGAAGGAAGTTATGTTAACAAAATCAGGAAACAGAAAGTAGGAGGAAAACCATTGATCACTGTTGATTGGTTATTTAAAACCACAGAGGAAAATCGTCAAGGGAAAACCTGGCACGTTATGAATTGGTTGGCAGTTCACCTTTGATTGTATTAGTTACACAGGAATGTGGCTGCATTAGCTCTGTTACTTCTGAGAAGTCACGCTAGGCTGCGTCACGATCACTGCGTACGCATATTGGTGTCTTTCTATGATATTCTCAAGCCTTCAAGAAAAAACAATCGCCCTCTTTGTTGATACTGCCTTGCCGAGCGACAGCGCTAGCGTCGCGTTCTTGAATAAAATAACACTTAATATAAAATAATGAAATAATCTCAGGATATTGTGTATGAAAGTAAAACACAGGTTACTATAGTTGAATGAGTTTTTAAATATAACTGCATAATAACCTCATAACTTTAAGTTTATACTTGGACATATTTGTGTAATGTAAGATAACACCAAACACCTTGAGCAAAGCCTATAACTGTTCTTAATGTATTAATTATTTTATACAACTTGTCTTATATACTCGTATTTTTGTAATAATATTTAATGTATGTAGTACAGATGATATGACGTGTATATATAAGAAGTCAACTGCTATTAGAGGTCACAGAGCGCAGCTCAACGATTCAATATCAAGAATGGACTCTTTAGTTTACTGTATCGCTACCAAGATACTTTTAAAAGTGCTAAAAATCATGGAATAATGTTTTTGTCACTTAAAATCCATTGCTTATACATTATTAAGTTTGGTAATTTTTTAGATTTCGATATATTGAAATTTAAAAAATTTTGAGGAATGGATTCTTAAGTACATCCTTTGGAGCCACAATCGTCTTAGATCTGAAATGTGTATAAGCGATCAAACGAGCTCAACTTTTCCAACCTTACTTTATCAAGAAGAACACTGTGGTATAACATTGATAGACTCAGTGTTAAATAAGCGCGCACGTGCTTATTATCTTATTATCTCTGATAAAATAAGATAATTTGTTAAATCCTTTCTTATATATAGTCACAATGCACAATAACATAAATTTCGATTCTTCAGATGCTCCTCTATTCAATGAAACTCACGTGTAGGATACTCACTTGTCACATGCTCTACAACGTGCTCACAGACGGCTCAAAACACCGCAGTGAATGACTCAGACACCGGTTGCTCTTCTACGTATTCACCAGCCTTTGTTGTTAGTTATGCCTTTCAAACTTTATGTCGGAAAAATAATTTTCGTATGTTCCCCTTAAATTATACAATGACACTTTTCTCTCCCAAAAAGTATTAAGCAATGTAACCTTTTACAGCAAAATGATTAAGAAAATATTTATTATAAACCAACAATCAGTTAATTTGATTTCTTTTCAAGCGTTATGTTTTCTAGAATTATGTATAGGATTCGTAATTACATAGTAAACCAATAGTAAATTAAATAAGTTTCATTATGAAACTGTGCATAATATATTGTTACATTTATTTATTTGCTAGGTCATACAGCCACTGCATCTTTAATAAAATTTATTTTTAATGGCATTAAATGGGTAGATAAATCTAAAATTTGTTCCAATAAAAGTGATGTAGAACTGATGATCGGAGGTACAGAACTCCCGTCGGATTCCACGATTGTAATCGATGAAGCCTGGTCACGCAGACACATTGATTACACTGTTCCTTACGATGGATAATTTTGTTAAATGTAACCGTGTTCCCCATCTAACAGATTTAAAAATGGTTATTTGTAATATAAATATAAACACATATAACTAGATGTAAACAGCTAGTTTTGTGTACGTGGTGTGCTACACCTACATCATATCGTCCGAGGCCGTACACGGTAGGCTGCAATAGTAATATCAGTATAAACGCAAATAACTAGATGTAAACAGCTAGTTTTGTGTACGTGGTGTGCTACACCTACATCATATCGTCCGAGGCCGTACACGGTAGGCTGCAATAGTAATATCAATATAAACACAAATAACTAGATGTAAACAGCTAGTTTTGTGTACGTGGTGTGCTACACCTACATCATATCGTCCGAGGCCGTACACGGTAGGCTGCAATAGTAATATCAATATAAACACAAATAACTAGATGTAAACAGCTAGTTTTGTGTACGTGGTGTGCTATACCTACATCATATCGTCCGAGGCCGTACACGGTAGGCTGCAATAGTAATATAAATATAAACACATATAACTAGATGTAAACAGCTAGTTTTGTGTACGTGGTGTGCTACACCTACATCATATCGTCCGAGGCCGTACACGGTAGGCTGCAATAGTAATATCAATATAAACACAAATAACTAGATGTAAACAGCTAGTTTTGTGTACGTGGTGTGCTACACCTACATCATATCGTCCGAGGCCGTACACGGTAGGCTGCAATAGTAATATAAATATAAACACATATAACTAGATGTAAACAGCTAGTTTTGTGTACGTGGTGTGCTACACCTACATTATATCGTCCGAGACCGTACACGGTAGGCTGCAATAGTAATATAAATATAAACACATATAACTAGATGTAAACAGCTAGTTTTGTGTACGTGGTGTGCTATACCTACATCATATCGTCCGAGGCCGTACACGGTAGGCTGCAATAGTAATATAAATATAAACACATATAACTAGATGTAAACAGCTAGTTTTGTGTACGTGGTGTGCTACACCTACATCATATCGTCCGAGGCCGTACACGGTAGGCTGCAATAGTAATATCAATATAAACACAAATAACTAGATGTAAACAGCTAGTTTTGTGTACGTGGTGTGCTACACCTACATCATATCGTCCGAGGCCGTACACGGTAGGCTGCAATAGTAATATAAATATAAACACATATAACTAGATGTAAACAGCTAGTTTTGTGTACGTGGTGTGCTACACCTACATTATATCGTCCGAGACCGTACACGGTAGGCTGCAATAGTAATATAAATATAAACACATATAACTAGATGTAAACAGCTAGTTTTGTGTACGTGGTGTGCTACACCTACATCATATCGTCCGAGGCCGTACACGGTAGGCTGCAATAGTAATATCAATATAAACACAAATAACTAGATGTAAACAGCTAGTTTTGTGTACGTGGTGTGCTACACCTACATCATATCGTCCGAGGCCGTACACGGTAGGCTGCGATAGTAATATAAATATAAACACATATAACTAGATGTAAACAGCTAGTTTTGTGTACGTGGTGTGCTACACCTACATCATATCGTCCGAGGCCGTACACGGTAGGCTGCAATAGTAATATCAATATAAACACAAATAACTAGATGTAAACAGCTAGTTTTGTGTACGTGGTGTGCTACACCTACATCATATCGTCCGAGGCCGTACACGGTAGGCTGCAATAGTAATATCAATATAAACACAAATAACTAGATGTAAACAGCTAGTTTTGTGTACGTGGTGTGCTATACCTACATCATATCGTCCGAGGCCGTACACGGTAGGCTGCAATAGTAATATAAATATAAACACATATAACTAGATGTAAACAGCTAGTTCTGTGTACTTGGTGTGCTATACCTACATCATATCGTCCGAGACCGTACACGGTAGGCTGCAATAGTAATATAAATATAAACACATATAACTAGATGTAAACAGCTAGTTTTGTGTACGTGGTGTGCTACACCTACATCATATCGTCCGAGGCCGTACACGGTAGGCTGCAATAGTAATATAAATATAAACACATATAACTAGATGTAAACAGCTAGTTTTGTGTACGTGGTGTGCTACACCTACATTATATCGTCCGAGACCGTACACGGTAGGCTGCAATAGTAATATAAATATAAACACATATAACTAGATGTAAACAGCTAGTTTTGTGTACGTGGTGTGCTACACCTACATTATATCGTCCGAGACCGTACACGGTAGGCTGCAATAGTAATATCAATATAAACACATATAACTAGATGTAAACAGCTAGTTTTTGTGTACGTGGTGTGCTACACCTACATCATATCGTCCGAGACCGTACACGGTAGGCTGCAATAGTAATATAAATATAAACACATATAACTAGATGTAAACAGCTAGTTTTGTGTACGTGGTGTGCTACACCTACATCATATCGTCCGAGACCGTACACGGTAGGCTGCAATAGTAATATAAATATAAACACATATAACTAGATGTAAACAGCTAGTTTTGTGTACGTGGTGTGCTACACCTACATCATATCGTCCGAGACCGTACACGGTAGGCTGCAATAGTAATATAAATATAAACACATATAACTAGATGTAAACAGCTAGTTTTGTGTACGTGGTGTGCTACACCTACATTCATATCGTCCGAGACCGTACACGGTAGGCTGCAATAGTAATATAAATATAAACACATATAACTAGATGTAAACAGCTAGTTTTGTGTACGTGGTGTGCTACACCTACATCATATCGTCCGAGGCCGTACACGGTAGGCTGCAATAGTAATATAAATATAAACACATATAACTAGATGTAAACAGCTAGTTTTGTGTACGTGGTGTGCTACACCTACATTATATCGTCCGAGACCGTACACGGTAGGCTGCAATAGTAATATAAATATAAACACATATAACTAGATGTAAACAGCTAGTTTTGTGTACGTGGTGTGCTATACCTACATCATATCGTCCGAGGCCGTACACGGTAGGCTGCAATAGTAATATAAATATAAACACATATAACTAGATGTAAACAGCTAGTTCTGTGTACTTGGTGTGCTATACCTACATCATATCGTCCGAGACCGTACACGGTAGGCTGCAATAGTAATATAAATATAAACACATATAACTAGATGTAAACAGCTAGTTTTGTGTACGTGGTGTGCTACACCTACATCATATCGTCCGAGGCCGTACACGGTAGGCTGCAATAGTAATATAAATATAAACACATATAACTAGATGTAAACAGCTAGTTTTGTGTACGTGGTGTGCTACACCTACATTATATCGTCCGAGACCGTACACGGTAGGCTGCAATAGTAATATAAATATAAAACACATATAACTAGATGTAAACAGCTAGTTTTGTGTACGTGGTGTGCTACACCTACATTATATCGTCCGAGACCGTACACGGTAGGCTGCAATAGTAATATAAATATAAACACATATAACTAGATGTAAACAGCTAGTTTTGTGTACGTGGTGTGCTATACCTACATCATATCGTCCGAGGCCGTACACGGTAGGCTGCAATAGTAATATAAATATAAACACATATAACTAGATGTAAACAGCTAGTTTTGTGTACGTGGTGTGCTACACCTACATCATATCGTCCGAGGCCGTACACGGTAGGCTGCAATAGTAATATAAATATAAACACATATAACTAGATGTAAACAGCTAGTTTTGTGTACGTGGTGTGCTACACCTACATTATATCGTCCGAGACCGTACACGGTAGGCTGCAATAGTAATATAAATATAAACACATATAACTAGATGTAAACAGCTAGTTTTGTGTACGTGGTGTGCTACACCTACATCATATCGTCCGAGGCCGTACACGGTAGGCTGCAATAGTAATATAAATATAAACACATATAACTAGATGTAAACAGCTAGTTTTGTGTACGTGGTGTGCTACACCTACATTATATCGTCCGAGACCGTACACGGTAGGCTGCAATAGTAATATAAATATAAACATATATAACTAGATGTAAACAGCTAGTTTTGTGTACGTGGTGTGCTACACCTACATTATATCGTCCGAGACCGTACACGGTAGGCTGCAATAGTAATATAAATATAAACACATATAACTAGATGTAAACAGCTAGTTTTGTGTACGTGGTGTGCTATACCTACATCATATCGTCCGAGGCCGTACACGGTAGGCTGCAATAGTAATATAAATATAAACACATATAACTAGATGTAAACAGCTAGTTTTGTGTACGTGGTGTGCTACACCTACATCATATCGTCCGAGGCCGTACACGGTAGGCTGCAATAGTAATATAAATATAAACACATATAACTAGATGTAAACAGCTAGTTTTGTGTACGTGGTGTGCTACACCTACATTATATCGTCCGAGACCGTACACGGTAGGCTGCAATAGTAATATAAATATAAACACATATAACTAGATGTAAACAGCTAGTTTTGTGTACGTGGTGTGCTACACCTACATTATATCGTCCGAGACCGTACACGGTAGGCTGCAATAGTAATATAAATATAAACACATATAACTAGATGTAAACAGCTAGTTTTGTGTACGTGGTGTGCTACACCTACATTATATCGTCCGAGACCGTACACGGTAGGCTGCAATAGTAATATAAATATAAACACATATAACTAGATGTAAACAGCTAGTTTTGTGTACGTGGTGTGCTACACCTACATCATATCGTCCGAGGCCGTACACGGTAGGCTGCAATAGTAATATCAACCACTGGTTCACTGTTCAAGGAAAGTGACAAAAGTAGTTAAATTATTGGTTATTTTCGGTTTAATGTCTGAAACACACGCTAATGTATGACAAGCAAGTAAAAATGTAAAGTTTTAGCGAAAGGTGAGAACAGCAACAGTAAATTTGTAAGATGGAATAGTAAATGATCGAAACACCAACCATCCTAGATATGAACGTTTACGAGAGCGGTGGGTCTATCGTATAAGCCGATCTGGGGACACGAGCTTATATGCTGTAACTTTAAAACTGTTGACTAATACTCATGTGAACATATGTTGTCCATTACTATTTTGTTTACATTGACTCATTTATTTTAGTAATTGAAACAGGTTATCAATGTAAATATGTAATAAATGTTGCTTATCTTTGAGAATTCGTTTGACAAGACAAAATATCACTTGTGTTCCAGTGAGTTTCTTTTCCCCTTGAGTCTAAAGAGTGTCAATAGAAACAACTAAAGTATCAGAACTTACTGAAACAAATGCTTAGACATTACACACGTACTATATTATGTAATTTTATATTGGATAACTAAGTAAGTGTTCGTTTCTCCATTTTATTAATTTTGTCAATAGTTTAATAATTAAAAAAAAAAAAACACTAATAAAGACTCATTTCTAAAATGTTGTGAACTCTGATTTCATACTTCTACTCACCTGACCCTTACTAGATTTATAGAATTATTGAAACAAAGGTCCTTAAATATTACCCCTATACTTATTTGTTATATCAGGGTATCAGTTATATTTCAAACTATGATATTCGTGTTTCATAGAATCTTGACAGGTTTTTCTCTCTCCGGATTCTGGGCCGGATTCATTACATTAGCTTTTATTCAGACGTCAAAATTTAGGAGTAGTTCTTAAGTTGGGAATATCGGACATCAATAGATTTCCAGAAAATAGTAACGCTTACAAGTATATTCCTGCGTAACTGTTTTAAGTGTAGGAAAGGAATGCGAAGCAGCATGAGCAGCTATTTTTGTATATTACTGAGAATTGTGCAAAAAATTAGTATATTAATTGTTATATTTACGATTACAATTAAGTTATAAAAAAACTTATTTATTTAAAATTGTTGTCTAAACTTAATTTTAAGTATCCAAACCAGGAAAAATGTTATGTTGTATTTTATACACGTGTAAAACGCTAAGTATGCTATATTATTCCCGCTTTAACAGCACTTCACATATGCAATACATAAACAGAAACTATTAATACCAACTTAATTATATAATCTTAAACTGACTGTAAAAATGGTTTGGATTTATGATAATAAGGTTTTTTTTAATTACATTGACATGGAAGAAGACCAAAACCTAAAAATTGTGTCATTAAGATTCACGTATTTGGAAAAACACGTATTTTCGTAGTAATCTAATTTAAGGAGGGGTTTTGAAGTTTAAAAAAATGTTAGAAAAACATTAATATTCCTTGTTGCTAGAATTAAAAAAATCAATGTGTTTTATACTTCCTTGACAATTAACAAGAAATTTCCTTTCTATGTCCAACTAAAAATCCATTCTTGTAAACATCTTTAATATAAAGTGCTTAGTATGTTTGATGTTAAAAGTGAAAAATATGGAGTGGAACATTTATTATTTTACCACATAATGTGCAATAAACTTAGATTTAAAAAAACCAAAAGCAATCAAAATAAAATTTAACCAATATTTTTGTTTTTTGGACCAGCCATTTTCAGCAAGTTACGAATTGAAATTAGAAAAAGTAGTATTTTAAATATATTTAGTTGTGAAATTAAAATTCGGTAACATTTAATGAGAGGTGTTAACAAACTGTGAATAATTGTAAAATTAGATCATAATGTATATATATATATATATATATAATTTGAATAATTATATATAATAATAATAATTATTATATTTTTGAATATAATGTGATACATAGCTATATTTGATATATATAGGAATTTTGTTGATAATTAGCTTACAAAATTTATTTTGAATTATTTTTTATTATTCATTTAATATTTGTTTTATATGTCAGAAATTTTATTCATACTGTAATTTAATTATGTCATATAACAGGTATATCTGATTTTGAAGGCGCGTTAATATTTGTATGTTGTTCGAATACGTGAAGATAAATTATTTTTATAGCAGTTACGATTATTTTCATTCTACTCTACAGTTATAAATATTACATGCTACAGGAAGAGAATTTTATTTCGTAAGTTTACACTGGGCTGATTTTCATTTTGCTTTAATCTTTCCTAAGACTATTCAATGTTTTTAATTTTTATTTTAAAGTTTTTATTTTTTCGCCGGTTATAATTACTGTAAAACGTGGTAAGTTGATTTCCAAGATGTTTGTTTGATAAAAACTATTGGAAATACATTCAATAATATCATTATTTCTACCCTTGCATTCGAATTTCTTCACGGTTTGGTTGTATAGCAACGGGTCCTTTCCGAATTCTCCAATCATGGAAGAATAATCCAAACCCAGCATTTATTATCAAAAGCTTTCCACAATAGATTGTGTTATAGTACGATATTTAGTATACCCAAAACAAAAATGTATACATTTTAAATGTAAATTTTACAATTTCAGTGCCCAATTTCACAGAAAAGCTAAAAAAGATTCAGTTTTTACTATCTGAATTTAAGAAACTTAACTTGTACATAGTTTTTGAGACATTAATACGGATGTCTCAGCACACTCCATGATACGACTGAGTGTGGTGTTTGAAATGTCTGGAAGACTAAGCTCAGCAATAAGCCACAGACAGACCCTTGGTTTTATTCGGGAAGAGTATCCGACACACCCCAAACGTAGCGTGTTTATCCAAGGAAAGGGATGCTCTTAGAGTCTCACCGGGAAATCACACAGTATCACCAGATACGGTGAGGTGAGCATTACAAGTAGATACATCCGTTCACCAACTCTATTTTGACAACAAAAATACCATCACATTATCTATGAAATTACTAGTTGTTAATACAATTTTGTAATTTATTATTGCCTCTTTTACACCTGAAGAAGAAAGTAGATTTTAATCTTCGAAACGTTGTGTTATACTTTTTTACTTATACATTTTTGAAACATGTAACGATGGCATATGTTCAAAATCCTATTATACTTTAACAAATGTTATCGTGAATCTAAAAACTTCAAACAAAGCACTTATTCAAAAATGCAATATGATATATCAAAGTGTTTTTTGTTGGATGATCTGTTTTATTCTGGAAAAAAGGTTCTGATTGAGAAAGTTTTGCCTCTGGGCAATATTGTTTGAGCAATATTGCTGGACATGTTTTCTATAATGTACCTTGTACTTTTCCAATCTCAGCTTTATTAAAGGTTCTTGGCTATATAGTCAGTCAAGAGCGCGTCATATATGAAATGTCTATTTTACACGATGCCATATTTTCTGATATTTATCAGACACTAGCTAAATAGTAGATGGTATTATAGAAATATATTATTCTTATAACATTGTCTTTTAATACTTTTGATAAGAACTCTTGTAATAACCGATGGCTAAGGTAATGGCCATAGTAAGGGCTGATCGGATGATTTGTTGTTTTTTTTAAGTCATTGTATTAAATATGGTTAAATTAGTATTTCCTTTAGTGAGCATTTTGAAACTGGCAATCTTCATTTGCTATATGCATATGTATTCATTTAATTTCATCATATTGATATCATTTAGTATTTTTAACTCTTTCTATAACCTCAAATTTTACACCACTAAAATTAGCATGGCTGACGATTGATTCCTTTTGCAATGAGAAGTCAAAAAAAATCACGAACAATAGGTCGTGTGAACATGCAATGAACATCGGCTCTTACCTCCCGGAAGTTTATTCTAGAAACTACACATTTAAATAATTAAGAAACTATTATACAAAATTAAATAGTTCTATAGAGATACAATAAACAACAAACCATCATCACACTACGTGGAGTACGCCACACCACGTGTCGCGTAACAGGCTTCGCTGAGGTTGCATGTAAAATTCCAAACCTATAGGTTATTTAATTCTTTACATGTCCTGTAAAGGCACACTCATACAGAAAGGAAATGGTTACATCCACCAACGTACAAATAGTAATAATGTCTACCTTCTAATTTATAGGTTTCAATGAAACTTAGTTAAATTCCATGGTTGTTTGTGTACCATCATAAAACTCATTCTTGTCTAAAAGTGAAACATGGAATGTTTTAAAATGACTTTGCAGACATTGATTAAATGTTTATTGCATTTTATAACTATGAATTCCTTTTTTCCTTTAAAAATATTAATCACTTTAAAAGCCTTGATAGAACTTTTTGGTGACTTAAGATATTCTTGTTTCTGGAGAGAAGCTGAGGTTTTACCATGACATTTTCTTAAAGACTCAGAATAAAAATTTTAAATGCATTTTTAGGAATATGGACAAACTTACAGGAAAGTAATTCAAGCTGCATAAGTTTATGAAATCAACAAATCATTAAAGATTGTGAAAACTTTTCTAAAAACTGCGTTGCGAATTATTGCTAATTCTTCGATAGCAGGAAGTTTTAAAAGTCACACTAAACTAACTGAAATTAAAGTTGAGGGAAACATAATTAAAGATCCTCAAAGAGTGGTGAATGATTTAATAACAAGTAATATTAATCCATATATCACTTTCAAGTCGTAGCCCTCTTGTCCTGAATTATTACCCGTGTCGTCCATCGTCAGATCGACTGCTGAGTCTAAAGAGGTGAGGGCCCTCAGTCTACAGAGTTTGAAATCAAAGAAAAGTTGGGAATTTGTTTGCTCAAATGTTGCTTTAGGCATATATTGACGCCATTCACCAAATTAGTCAATTTCCCATTGGAAAAAGGAATTTTACCTCCTCTTAATATCAAAAGCAATCCAAATTTTCGAAAAGAGCATTTGCTGTTTAACCAGTAAGTATCGTCTTATTTAAATTATTTCCGTTTTAAACAAAAAAATCTTTGAAAAGGTTTTCTGGAAAATACTCTAGGAGTACCTGGAAAACTTTGAAATCAAACCCTACATCAGTTTTGATTTAGAAACCATACATCCACAATTGATGCGATCAAAAACTATAAAGACGTTGTTGTCGATGGCTTGCAAAGGCAAGAACGTGTACTTAATATATTTATAGATCATTCTGAAGCATTTGACTGTGTGGAAAATGAAACATTATTCACCAGTTAGTAGAATTTGGCTTTCAGGGTCTGCCGCGCCAATATCTGGATCGTATATCAAGGACAATTAAAAATGACTCACAGAGTACCTATCCTTAGCTCTTTAATGTTTTTGGTCTACGTCAACAAATAGAGTTGTGTTATAAAAACGTAAATGTAATTCAGTATTTTGACGACACTTCACAAAAATTATACTAAACTATTTTGATAAGCTCAATTCATCCATTCAGTACTCTACTGACACAAATTTGGAAACTAAAAATTCAAAATCCAATGTCGGTGTTTTTGTTGATTATACAATCTTAGAAACGACTTACCTGACAAAAATTCCGGGAATGCACCTTGATTGAGTGCTGACCCCTGAGGGGCAGATTGTGTTCTTGAGGTGCTTCAGGGATTCATGTTTTACGTAACTTATCAAATGATTGCACTCAAGAAATCTTGGAGATGGCTTATTACGACCTTATTCATGTACACGGCGTCAGGAATAAGAGTCTTGACTAGGGAAGGGGATGGGATTGTACGAAAAAAAGAAGAACGGCTCTTTAGAGAAAAACACCGTTAGAGACAAAGAAAAGTTTAATTTCAGAGCTACACGCATAGATGCTCCTAGGGAACTTGTGGTCCTGAGATAGATTGACCTGCCTCTAAGTCTCCATATCTTAAATGTAATCATACATTCCTGTATGATCCATCCTGAGATCCTGTACGAAGCAGGAACGTACACCACTCCGAGACAAGGGGCAGGGACAATTACCAAGCCTAGAGGGACCGAATTACAGCTTCCGCACATTTGGCTGTATTTGTTGGTATTTGATTAATCAATGGCCTTTCTGTCGGTATCAAAAGTTAATCAATCCAAACTATTAAAAGTTTGAATCTATCATCGTTCGTTGTGAAACTCCTTCTGCTGTGTGAGTTCATGATGAGGCGTTGGCACATTTGAAACACTGAAAAATAAAAATTTAGCGTGTAAGCTGGATATGGTTTCACGTATGAATGGACGTGTGACTTCCTGAAGGTTAATGTTTGCTAGAGCGTACTATGTTTGTAAGCAACATTGGAAGAACGTGTGCAATATTCTGTGGACTGCTGCTTAGAACTTTTAAAATACAATTATATTTATTTTCTAGTGTGTAATAAATATATTGTTATTATTATTACTTTATAAATATCGGTTTTTATACAAGTATCGGTAGTTTTTAGGTCTACTTTACAAATGAAATGATTTAGTTAGCTTGATAATTCAAAGTTATTATGTATGTTTTTACAAGTAACACTGGTTCAAAGTTGAGTGGTGAGATAAGGGATGACATGGAAACAGCTTCCTTATCGTCAGGTACTGACTTGTTACACATTTTTCTAAGTTCATGTAAGTTCATGAAACACTACATGTACCCAAATATAGACTTGTTACACTATGTAACAGTCTCTTTGAACTGTTACATAATTCAAAACCCACCTCCGGTGTATTGTTTAATAAATTTTAGCAGTTTTTAATACAAAATGTTTTTATTGCAAACACAATACAAAACCCATTAAAAAAACAAAAAAAAAAAACAGTGCACACTGTTTAAGTGAGTTTGATTCGTCCGAAGTTTCATTACAAACAGAATAGCAATTATGTAAGAACATTTTGTAAAAACCAGTGAAAATATTACGAGTATATAGGAAACACTTTTCTAGACTACATCTCTAATATTATTTTACTGATTTAAAAAAGACTCGCCTTACCGTTAAACGAATATGGGGATATGTCACCCGTACAATTTCTGATCCTCATTATGTGTACAAATATCCTACAAAGTTGCTGATTACAAAGTTCTTTTTTCATCCATTCATCTTTCACAATTAGATTTTCTTAGAGATTGATATGGTATATAGTTGATATTCTGGCTTATTAGGCTTTTTTATTCACTTTCTTCTACTACATAGTACCTCTATAATTTGCTTTCTTTCTACCTATTAAGACCAAGAACATTTTATATTTATTGTGAAATTAATTCATTTATACAATATTTATACAAATTATTAATTTATACAATAAAGTGTGAAATATTCCAAAGGATCGTTTAATGTTATTTTATTCTTTGATAATTTTTTCAGAATAGATTTTGCTTCTATGGCTCTCAAGCTTTTTTTAGTCAAGACATCTTACAATGCAATATTCGATTAAAAAATTTAAAGAATATTTTAAACATGGGTTTTAAACTGATTTGTTAATACAGGTTTTCAATAAAAAGTTTTAATAACTAGTTATAGTGGAGGTATTGCCTGACAGTTGATCATTTGCGACTAGAGCTGCAACTTAGCCAAGAATATACAATTGCTTTTTTTACAATATGCTTTACTAGATTCTAGATTAAATGCGTTAAGCCCACTTGCGTTAATGTTTAATTTCGAAATCAAAATTATGTATTATATCTTCGTTAATCACGTCATAAAATGAGGCAAAGAGTGAGAGTTACCATTCTTAAAAAGCAACCATTGTTCACATGGTAGCTAACGTTGATTTATGAAAAGGGATTTTGGCGGTTAGTTGTAAGTGTAAACATATTAAAATGCGACAATAATTATTGTTTTTAAATATTAACTCATTCCATCCTCCAAAAAAAACTAGTGCGGCGACACCAATTTCGTTGTTCATTGATATTTCTATATCGATTTCCTAATGACAAGGTCTCTGTTTGCATTGTAAATTGGCTTCCTGTTCCTGGAATATATGAAAGGAGCATAATTATCAATGGATCCATATATTAAGTAGCTTATTTCTGAAAATCCGTAGAAAGTATAAACAGAGATGAACAGATTTTATTCAATGGATTATAAAAAGTTAGATACATATTATTACGAATCTTACATTTCATGAATAATATCTGAATGAAAATCGCGTTTAATGATGGTACATGTCACTACGTGGGATTAGGCTGTGCGTTAGGTAAAATGTTCACATTGATCTTTTTGATAAGAACGAGAATATTGCAGAATAAATAATTTGATATACAAACTGAATACACTCATATTATACGTGACTTAGTAACACGTGTAGTCTAACTATTGTGAGATATTCGATTTTGTATGAATTAAAATTACGCATCTCAATCCATGGGAGTTTTTTTTTAGTACTATTGAAGCCTACAACTTAGTCGGCTGGCTCAATTTCTATTATTTCCGCTGTGGAATGTATAAACTTCTTTTCTGTTTGGTACTCTGGCTGCACTTACATCTCAAGAATGTAATGAGCTATATATAGTTTAAAATGTTTTGAGTGCCTCAGCCTTAGCAAAGGTCGATATACAAATCGTGTTGTGGCATACTTAGTGTTTTATTATTATAGTAATAATTGTAAGGTAGTGATCACAACGGTGCCTGCGAAGTAACCCAGAGTTTGTTTGACTAAGCTACAGGTTGTCTGTCATTGAAGATCTATGACTAAAATCTGAATGGTATAATAATTATATAACCTCTGATATATCAGATCCTTAGTAAATGAATTTCTAGAACGTTTCGTTTCTACAGCATTTGGAATAAACAATCGGATAAGAAGCAGTTTTTAAGCTGGTTTAAACAAAAAGTAAGAAAGTAAGTATAACATCGTATTTTCTTTGAGTAGAGTCAGTTTTGACGGAATATATTCTTCACAGATAGACCATACAATGATATTCATGTTTTATTTACTTAGAATACTAAGTTTCAGTGCAATTTAAGAACTCTAAAACGAGTCGCGAAGTTATTTCGTAGATTATAGAATATTGGCTGGTTGATGATTCGAAATATAAATCAGCATAAAATGTATTGTTTGATGGGAGGGTTCAGCAATAAAAGTGTGCTCCAATAATGGTATTAATAGTCTTAGCATTTATGACGTTGTCAGAGTCGTAACATCCAGAGTCGAAACTTACGTGTCTGCTGTAGTAATCATGTACATATATCTGTGGTGATTGTGTACATATTGAACCATAGCAATCCCTCAGTTAACTATTATGTCACCAGCTGCTATTGTAATATCCTCATACCACACCCAAATCTCTGTTGTAATGTTCGTATACATGTTCAACCCAAGTAACAATCCGTTAACTGTTATAGTAGCAGCAGCTGTTTTAACATCCAGATACTACACACATGTCTGTTGAAATGTTCGTATACATGTTGGCCGTAGCAATACTTCTGTTTACTGTTATATCTGCAGCTGCTATTGTAATATCGTGATACTACCCCACATCTGTGTTGTAATGCTCGTATACATGCTGCTCCTAATGATCGTATATATCTTGCTGTGTCGTGTAGAAGATTATTCTTTAAATAAGTGAGCGTCAGCTAGAAGTTATAGCAATATTCTGATTCAACCCTCAATTTTATTGAGTTGTTTATATTTATATCAATATAAATATATTTATATAAATATAAACAACTGTATATATCTAACTGTATTACATTTACATCGTTTTCTGCATTGTGTTGATGTCACCTTCCTCATATGCTTTTCATATAGTAAGAATATTGTACATTTCAGGATAAATAGACTTAATTAGTAGCTGGTTAGTGTTGTTGTTTGGCTAAAACATAAATTCACTACAATAGGGAAATATATAAATTACCAAACGGGTAACATTAATTTAAACTAAGCGCTCAGTCTACCACCCTACGAATTATAATTAATTAAATTACAATTTTGATTACATTAATAATGCCAATGATTAATTCTATTCGCGAGTAAAATTTACAACAACTGTATTATACAGATTAAACGATCAATGGTCGCAACGAGGAACTAATTATTTTACAATAGATTTTATTGGTCAGCTCACGATTAGTTTGTCGACTGTGTGTTGTTTCTACAGTGAAGTAACAACTGACCGACAACCACCATAACTGAACTTTGTTGTCGGTCAACAGTATAATTTATGTCTTGCAGTCTACTGATGTGACAAATAATTGGCTGAGCGCTAGCGAGACTATCACACGGGGTGTGGCCAAATATATCTCCTGTCTGTCTGTCTGTCTGTCTGTCTACCAACCTTCGCAGGACATCTCGAGAACGAATTAACTTATAAAAATTAGCCATGGGCATTAAGTTTTCTTTGTTAATCCCCAGTTCATTGACGTTGTTTATCCATAAAAATGAGTTGGCTGAGCATTAGTGAATACTGTTACTTATGGAAATATCTCGACATCAGATTGAGTTATGGTGTGAAATGTGGTTGAAACTTCATCACCAATATCGAGTTATTGGGATTTTACTGAATGAAAACAAAATCTTTTAGTGAGAGCGGAAATGGATTGACCTATGGACTTTAAATTAAAATGTAACTTCATATATATATATATATATATATATATATATATATATCTACCCAAAATTAAGTTTGATAATGGTGCATGTCCCTTCAGTGCATTTTCCTCATTTTATCAGGGCACCGCCAAGGATACGTGCATTGCCTTTAAACAGCGGAGGGGTAAGCAGACCTTCCTGGCATGATTACAGGTAACCGTTAATAACCTATTCGGTGATTGTTCGGTCAAGACAGCTTTTCGTACAGTGTCGCTAAGTTCATTGCCTCGAAACGTAGCGACGCCTATTACGCGGTCTGGCGTACTCCTACCTTGTTTTTACCGGAAGCCAATGAGGGAAACTTTTCCAATGGGAAATAAAGATTACCAGTTTTCACTGTCAGTAAGTTATAATAATCTTCTCTGTCCAAGGTGTACTTTTCGTCAGATATGAAAATACCTTCAAGAAGAACTGTCTTCTTAGCACTAAATAAACTTCAAGGAATTAAATTATCTACGTTGATAATCTTTTAAAACATTGACCTAGACACATTTTTTCGAAGGTAGCAAGGTCAAAGATGATTTCAGTTGGTAATTTGGACTACAGATTTTAAACTGTGCAAACTATGACACAATGAGTTACTTAGATTAATCTTGTATATAATTGTTCAAGTATTTAAAACATGAAATAATCTCATTGGATTGAGAAATCAGGATGAACTCAGAAAATATTTCGGTGAGCACACTATCTTTTGTGCTGCCATTTCGGAAATATTTTTTTGTTGAAACAGGAGAGGCCGATCCCCTTTTAAACCTTATACCATGTGCCACTGGCCTGTGCGAGGATATTATCAAACAGGATTTGAACCTGCGCTATCTCTAACTCAGGCCCAAAGTCCAAGGTCTTAGACCACTCGGCCATCAACACTCCCAACGTACGTCATATTGAATTTATTGCTCTATAACTCTATTTCGTAAGTTTAAATGCATTCAGCGTATAAATTTTGTAAACTATTACTCCTCGTATATAAGCTTTACTAAGTTTACTGATAGATTATAAAATATAATTTCAATTCTCTAAACTTCATTAATGTGATCTTTTGAATTAACTATTATATAATTCACTGTTTAAGTTTAGTAATGTTTAGTATATGGTATCTCATGTAATGGCATTAAAAATAAACTACAGTTAAACAACAGTACTCAATACTGAGATAGAACAATGCTCTAACATTGCAGTCCCTTATATAGGCTACTCGATCAATGTTAAGCCAGGAAAGTAAAACTTTGTAAGCCAAAGCTTTTAGTCAAGGCTTGAGTCAACAGCTTTAGCTAATATGGGATTAGTGGGTGATACCCAGTGAGTAAATCTGACGTCCTTCCATTGTCAATATCATGAACCGTTACATTGCTCTGTGTTCGATACGCCTACATAATAACTTGTTAATTTATTTTATATTATATACATTACGGTTTTCATAATGGACGACCAATATTTTGGGGAAAATGTTCAGGGCATTAAACAATAAAATATGCAATTTGGCGAATGCCCAAAACGCTTAATTTTCCGTGTGTGATTCTATAAGCGATTTTTAGAAATTATATTTTAGTCTTAAACGGTTGAGATAGGTGTTCAAATCTGGTTCATTAGTTATAACATAAGGTACCTACAAACTTACATATAAGACTCTTTCCTTTATATATAATACAAATGTGGTGGTTCAACACCTTAGAAGTTTTTAATAAGTAAATTCATGGTAACTATAAATGTGAAAAATGTTCTTGAAAAAAGAACATGTAATTGTTTTTAAAATCCCTACGATTTATTACTGATTTGAACCCAATGTGTAATCAACGTAATTTTGCAGATACAGAGTATTAAAATTTGGAGCATAGGTTAATTACATGAATAGACATACTAGTGTTTAAAATATATAAGTCAGATCAGTTATTATAAAAAAGTGTTTAGTATTAGATTTAATTTATAGCCTATATGTGTACCGAAATAACCTATAAACTTGTTTGTGGTTTCATTCTTTGTGTTGTAGGTCCATTTTAATAAACATGCATTAAATTATATTCACTAAGCTTTTACATATATGTATGACGTTTTTATCATTAAATGCATACTTAGAGGCACAGTTAAGTGCAGTACGATGTTTATCTACGTTACTCAGTATGGCTGCCGAACTATTTTGTCATATTTTCGGTCTTTGTTCTCGAAAGTGTGGAAAGAATTCGTTTTGAACCTCTTCGTCATCAACTTCGTTGGAATCTCTTTATACAGTGTTGGACTCCAGATTAAAGTTTGTGACTGTCCTATTTAAGACGCTGGACTTATCGGGACAAGTGAAGCTAAATTCAACATTCACATTGAATCAAATCATCCCACCATAGCTAGTTCAGAAAGGATATACAATGATCAGGTGTCTTGTAGGTTAACACAAAAGTATACATCTATCTTGTAGCTATTGCGCTGAGACATCTTGTTTGGGAATAAATGGTCCAGGTTAGGACTAATAAATTATAATTAAATCAAATTAAAATAATTTGAATTGAATTTGGAAATAAAAAGTGACATGTGCCACAAATAATATGTTTACTTCTGGTCTGAACGATAGCCCGTGTACCTGGTCTACTAAATCAACACTGTTTACTGTGCGGTATTGTACTGTTCCATTGTTAAGGTACACAAAGACTCTTTAGTTCCCCGCAAGACTGATGGGGTGCTCTGAAAAAATAACTTGAGAGCACAGATTCGGCTTATTGTTTCCTGAAAATATATCCTTAAAAAGTATCAAAAAAGTTTATCTCAGCTACTTGGTAAAGGTCGAAAATAGATTATTTGTAACTTACTCGTATATTCAACACAACTAATATTTTCGGATCAATTTATAATACCTATATACGTTTTTAAGTATATACCCAACACAAGTTTAAATTTCAACCTGCTTTTTAAAGCCCATATATCTAAATAAGAGTTTTTAAGGTGGCATACCTTCAAGATTAGAAAGTTAAATTAAAAAGGGGTTGTATAATTAATTCTGGACCTGTTACGAGCAACGTATTTTGTTCTTACAGTCCTTATGATCCTGTACGGCTTCTTGATGGGATTAATACAAAAGTCTGAACTATTAGAGTATACATAATTATTACTGTTTTCAATAGCGGCAAACAAACTTTTGAATGGGAAAACACTTACACATATATCGGAGAAGTTCGTTTAACATCTTCATTTAATAAGAAGTTTCAATATGGTGGACGTCAATATATATGCACAATTACTCGGCTACTGTTCCACATTGGCCAAAATTTAAAAATGTTAAACAAATTCAGGAATAGCTATACCTATATTGCTATATCTCTTTCGGTTTAAAGATGGTGGTCCGTCTACGATTTTAATATGTACGTGATATCGTAGCAGGAATGTAATTGAGCATATTCATTTAAAACATGAACTCTTTTCAGGAATGATTTTGTAGGAATCATTATAACTAATAATACATATATTATAACTAATAATGTTATAATACATTCCAATTTCATCCCTGAAAGTCTGAACGTTGAATTATTATTCTTTGTGAGACTACAGCATTAAATGTCCCTTCCAGCACATTCGGATGAGAGGTAAGTTTCTAAACGGTATTGTTATGCGTTATGTATTGAGAGGCAATTAGTTCAACATTAAAGAAGATTTTAACGGTTGGCTGTTAATATTTACAAGCATTACAATGAATATCTTGAAACCTATAAATCCATACTAAAAATAACATTTTCCAGCCCGGTCTGTCTAAACTAAAATTATATCCGCGTATATTCTTGAATTAGAATATGAATAATTTGACTTGGAGAAGAAAATGGTTTTAATTTTAGTCACGGTAGAACCTAATAATTCACCATATACTGTTCGAGTTTTCCGTTGATAAAAATCTGTATGTGTATCACAAGATAATAAGTGTAATTACCAAAGTTCGAGTTACTCCAGCTCCTTTATAACTTTTCATAGAGATACAAATCTATCGTAGAAGTGTAAGAGATGTTGATTTCGTTAGTAGCGTTGATTTTATTATTTATATTATATGCAAGATTGTTTTGAAATATCTTTATTCCAGTTAGAACTTTGGGTTTAATCCCAATCGTAACTTTGCTGAAGGAAGTGTCCCAAATATCCTCTAAATGCGACCTCAGTTGGTGCCAATAAAACATCCTAAAGAGAACTAAAAGTTTGGATCAGTTCCAAAACATACGAGACAGTAGTGGTACTTTTAAAATATTGTAGAGGGATCCGCAAGTTTCACAAAATCCCTTTACATATTTTTTATTAGTTTAACTGCACTTAACAATCTAATTTAAAAATTAATTGTTTGTATTCGTTATGGTAGGTAGACAAGAGAAAACTTTCTCTAATAATCTTTAAATCTGTTTATTAATTAGCAGTTCATTAATTTGGACTTAAAATAACAGATATTTAAATGTAGTTCCCAAATCCTTACCAACCACTTTTGTTGAAAATGTTTCTCAAGGAAAGGTTTTCTTTCTTCAAATAAAAAACAAACTAAATTAAAATCAACTTTTTGCTTAAACATAAAATCGAACTAAGTATTTAAATTTCTTATAAAACTCAAATAAAATACAGATTATAATTTAATTCAAAATAAATTGTAATTTTCTTTATTATAAACGAGGCTAAATAACACTAAGCTAAACACTTCCTGAGAACTTATTTTTACCACTTGTGACACGGCCTGTTGCTGTTGGTAGTCTCAAGGTTCAAAATGTAATTTAACTTTGTTTCACCCAAAAATATTTGTTAAATGCTTTATATAGTGATGTATAACAATTATTATGACTGTTGAATACTAAATGGTTATTAAAATAACTTTGAAGTAATATTAAAATAGAAAACTATACTCTGAAACTTTCTTTGTAACTCAATTAATCACAAAATAACACACTGAAAAGAGGCCCAGAGTCACGTGTCATAGCTATTTATACCTCCCCTTCCAGTAAACCGTGTAACTAATAAACAACTACCTAATCACAAGGTCAGAGAGAATAATCTTCAGAGAGTAATCAGAGATTAATCTTCAAACTACCCCTATTGTAATATATGATATTACAATGATATTTTAATCATATTAACAAACTAGACTACCAGAACACCCTTCTAATTCACTGATCATCCTACATCGGCAGACCATTTCTTGAGAAATTACGTAATTTAATTTAATTAGGTAAATTGAAGTATGGATATATAAGGTAAATCTAGGCAAAGTATAGACTTTGAAATCACTAGCTAAATCCTAAAATATTTTCGTATATATTTTCTCCAATAAATATTTAATAAATAGATTTTAAATTGCCTATATAGCAAATGCTACAAATATCACTGCAGATAACGATAAAAAAAAACAGCAGAACTGGAGTAGTACGATCAGCGCGTGGAATAACTAATCGCTGATCGTATTAGTAGATCAGCTGTTAAACATTAACGTGGTCCAGCTTATCGGATACAGCGCTGGAGATAAAAGTTTGGATCAGTTCACGAAAGAGAAGAGACAGAAGTGTTTCTTTAAAGTAACATTGCAGATACGGATTAAGATAAAACAGCAGAACTGGAGTAGAACGATCAGCGCGTGGAATAACTAATCGCTGATCGTATTAGTAGATCAGCTGTTAAACATTAACGTGGTCCAGCTTATCGGATACAGCGCTGGTGGAAGTTACAGCAACTGTTTTGTATCGAATCTGCCCCACAATACTTGACAATAAAGCAAGGTGCACCGATGCTCCTAATTTTAAAAGTGAATGATGTAATTACACTCTTTTTGTTAAATGGTTCACAACCATTATGCTTTGTTTAAAAGGAGCTAATATTTCTGAAATTAAATTGCAAAATGTCTTTATTAGTGGCGAAGTTAGGACTATAAAGCCCTCTCTACCACTTAATCTCAACTCAACCTCACTTAACCTTCTGCTTACCTACCACTTCTTTTACAATAATAAACAAAATCAAGTGTAAAAGAAGAACAAAAAATTTGAGCTGGATTACAAAAACATTCTAATTTACTAAGTTAAACTTATTTTATTAATATTTTAAGAAGTAAAATATCTGATCTAATATTAGTAATAAATCTTTACAAACATACAAATAACAATAGGTCATTAATACGTCATACAATCATGTAAAATTTCATTGCTTAATTGTTGTAAACGTTTCCTTAAATCACATAGGCCTTGCTATAGAATGTTCAAAAATATTTGTTACGTGCACATATTTGTATAATAAACAAACGGAACAAACAACAAAACTTTGTATTTACGGATAAACTGTTTCTCGGGTGGATAAACGGTTCGCCCAGGATAGTGTTTTGTATTGTAAAACAACATTATCGTATAATGTTTGTGTATTGCACGAACATTATACAATAATATATCCACTGCAATAGCAAAAATTATGTAACAAAGACAAAAACACAAATCTCAAAGTTCAATTGGTAATGACACTATTACATTACCCAAGTTCTAAAAATAACAAGGAAGGAGTGCGCCACATAGTGTGTTACGTATTTCATTCCCATTCATATTAGATACAGTTAAGTACACAATTAAATATAATTAATCTATTTTTGGACAGAATAAATAGCCCTTAAACGTATGCTAAAGGAAATCGGTATTTATATTTTTCCTTATCGAATTGGGAAAATAGAAAGCCTATGATAAGTAATAGGGTATCATGAAATAAAATAATTATTCCATTTATTAAAAAGATAGTTTTAGTGATATTTATATTAAAGGGAGCCATATAAATCGCCCATATAATAAACCCTAAAGTATTACAAACTTACTTCAACTACAAAACAATTATTAACATGTTATATTTAAGGTAGTGTATAAAATTGAAAATAAATAATGAATGGGAATTTATATGAAATATTTTCAATACTGTTCTGAAACTTTACTGAGAGATATCACCTTCATTATCTACCTGTACATTTGGTACATCTGGTCTGCAAATTTGGAAGTCATTTCATGATTGTGTCATTATTCAGTATTCTAGTTTCAGTTGATAATTGGCGCATATGTAGTTTAGTTGCTTAATTTATTTCAACTACTGCATTTTCAAATTAATCAACTTCTTCTATACATTTATCATGTTGCTGAATAAATGCATATACATTACTTAGGAATCGTACTTATTGGCCACATTATTTGGTATCATTGTAAAAACATGTATCAAAGACAAAACTGTAATAAAAAAGGAATACTGTGCAGTACATACTTTTCTTCGTTTTGCGTGAGGCTGAAATAAATGTACTTTTTGTCTGTCTGGCCACACGATATCTTGAAAACAAACTGACCTATAGTCTTGGAATTATGCATGAAACTTTATTTTTATATGAGGAACCCTAAGTTCGATTATGGCGTATGTCCATGGGATTTGGCTGAATATTTTTACATTGGTCTATGGGTAACCATGTTGGCAACATGAAAAAAAGACAGAGTAAATAAGTCTATAAACAAATTCAGTATACTCATAAGAGGTTTAAACATGCGACATAATATGTACATTTGTAGCTTAATTATACTAACAAGACTTTACGATTACTTGGTGTAAAGACTTTTATTATTTAACATTAATATAAAAACGCAATTTAATGAACAAAAATGTAAATGTATCAAGTAGCAAAATATGTCATGAAAAGTTTCATTTGTAGACTTGAAGTTTTGCTTGGAACATACTTTCTTCAAAGGAAAGAATTAGTTGTAGACTTCCAGCTACGGAGTTTTATGGAGCGTCGTTGACGCCTGTCATAGGATAGAAGGACGACCCAATTTCTATTTTGTTTTCCGGGGGATGTAAAACTTTATTTGGTGTGTAATTCTTTATAGTTTTATATCTCATTAGTGAAACGAGCTATACACTAGAAATCTTTCATTAAACTTAAGCGAACCCTGTTACATGAAATGTGGTGTTGCGTACTCTTACCTTGTTGGTGTAAAGAAATCCAGCTTAAAAATTCTTTGGAATGGTCCTAATTATCTACTTCCCAGATCAGAACGGTGATTGAACCTCAGCTTAGTCTGTTGAGCAACATGTAATGTAGCGTACTCTTACCTTGTTGGTGTAAAGAAATCCAGCTTAAAAATTCGTTGGAATTGTCCTAATTATCTACTTCCCAGATCAGAACGGTGATTGAAAAATACACCTCTGCAACTATTTCGTATTAGTTACTGACTCTTGCCTTAAAATATCTCATGATTTCCCACAAATGTGGCTGTTACCGACATCCGTTATGACCATATTGATAAATTAAATTAGTAGCTCATCCAGGTACACCAATAGGTCCAAAGAGTTTTTTTATTCCACCAAGAAAGTTATAAAATACCTCGAATTTTAGGTTATTATATATTGTAAAGAAAAACACCCAAATTAAAATCTCATTCTTTAATCAATACGGCAATTTCTCTTATTGGGTTGCTTATGATGGTTTCGGTTTGTCATTGCATCATTGCAGTTTTTAGAAAATACTAAAGTAAAGTAAACTAATATAGTGAGTGCAATGTCGGTAAATCAACATTGCTATACTTTACAAGATTCAGAGCGCAGTTTGCTTAATAGTTATTACTATGTAGGAGTTAAAAAACAACTCCATTTTGATTAAAGTGTATACATTTATAAAATGATATTACTGCTAACAAATTAAATAAGTCTTATAATAAACACCTCACTGAAATGAAAACGAGACTACAAAATTTCGTAATAGTTTTGAAGTATTAATAGGAAATGTATGTTAAACCAACTAAAAATTGATTTCAGGGATGATTAATTCTAAAACTGTAAATGTAAATAAATTTCAAATAAATAGGTATATAGTGTTCGCACAGTTTTTGCACAAAAGTACATTCATTAAAAACTTTACATATGATAGAAATTTGTTACTCCTGAATTTCTGTCTGAAAGACGTTATAGTGTAAGGCTGTAATAAGGAATACAATACCGTCAGGCTTGTGGTTTTTATATAAACTAAAACTGGGTAATGTGATTGGATTGTCTGTACATATGGGTTCAAACGTAAACAATGTAATGTAGGGTAAAATATCACAAGGCTTATAGTTGGACTTCAAACTAAAACTGGGTAATGTGATTGGATTGTCTGTACATATGGGTTCAAACGTAAACAATGTAATGAAGGGTAAAATATCACAAGGCTTATAGTTGGACTTCAAACTAAAACTGGGTAATGTGATTGGATTGTCTGTACATATGGGTTCAAACGTAAACAATGTAATGTAGGGTAAAATATCTCAAGGGTTATAGTTGGACTTCAAACTAAAACTGGGTAATGTGATTGGATTGTCTGTACATATGGGTTCAAACGTAAACAATGTAATGTAGGCTAAAATATCACAAGGATTATAGTTGGACTTCAAACTAAAACTGGGTAATGTGATTGGATTGTCTGTACATATGGGTTCAAACGTAAACAATCTAATGAAGGGTAAAATATCACAAGGCTTATAGTTGGACTTCAAACTAAAACTGGGTAATGTGATTGGTTTGTCTGTACATATGGGTTCAAACGTAAACAATGTAATGTAGGGTAAAATATCTCAAGGGTTATAGTTGGACTTCAAACTAAAACTGGGTAATGTGATTGGATTGTCTGTACATATGGGTTCAAACGTAAACAATGTAATGTAGGCTAAAATATCACAAGGATTATAGTTGGACTTCAAACTAAAACTGGGTAATGTGATTGGATTGTCTGTACATATGGGTTCAAACGTAAACAATCTAATGTAGGGTAAAATATCACAAGGCTTATAGTTGGACTTCAAACTAAAAACTGAGTAATGTGATTGGATTGTCTGTACATATGGGTTCAAACGTAAGCAATGTTATGTAGGGTAAAATATCACAAGGCTTATGGTTGGACTTCAAACTAAAACTGGGTAATGTGATTGGATTGTCTTTACATATGGATTCAAACGTAAACAATGTAATGTAGGGTAAAATATTACAAGGCTTATGGTTGGACTTCAAACTAAAACTGGGTAATGTGATTGGATTGTCTGTACACATGGGTTCAAATTCAAATTCAAATTCAAAAACGTTTATTCAGAAAACATAATACAGATCATGCAGTTTTATTACAATTTATCCCCTCTAGCTTAGCTATTTGAGGGGAAAATCTAAATTTAAATTACATAATATTTTATTTTTACCTATTGCTTACATTTTAACATTTATATGACAGTAATTGAATATTTATGATTGGAACATACATATTTACTTAAATTAAGGAAAGATATAGATATTTTAAACAGTTAAAACTGTGTATGTGTGCGTGTGTGTTATTTTAATTGGATGGTTCATGTTTTATGATTGTGGTATTGGCGTGTTTTTACAGTGCTTGTGCGTTGGGGATTTTCGTTTTGTGCGTGAGAGAGGTTGGTACTGCAACTCACTTGCAGTCTTTCTTGATCGTGATGACGATTGAACTTGTTTTGTTGACTGACAGAATTAGATTGCTTGCTGGTTGTTGTTTTATGTTGCCTATTCCGTTGTTTAATTTATGTTGAAAGATGTTTTATGTTATTCTATGTTATAGAGTATTTTTGAGTGTTTATACATGTTTGTTTACCGTGTTGAAATAAATCAATTGTGTTATGTTTGAGTGTAAAATCTGTCCTTACTCTTGTCTACCTAGTGTTGTGAGAAAACCCCGGTGTGTTCATGTTTCCCCAATTGTGGCTTAATTATTTTGTGTTCGTGTGATACAATTTACCTAATATCCTATGAATATGGTAAGTAGACTATCCTTCTTTCCTTCAATGCTACTTAAATGCGTAAGCCTTTTTAGTTGTTGCTTATAGATAGAAGATGATTTTTTAACTTGATTTTGAATTTATTTACTGTAAGTTCGTTCAAAATTTCTTCAGGTAACGCATTTAAAAGCATTGGTATCCTAGTTTGCAAAGTACATTTTCCATAACTATTTGCATATCTATTTACAATATAAAGTCTCCTTCTTAAATTATAATCTACATTTTCTAGTATCCTATATTCTTCATTTAGAAAGTTTCTGTTTATATCTATATACTTTGCAAGATTATCAAACATCAAAATTCCCAACAGTCTAGGTTCAATGCAAGGGAACAACACTTCATATATCCTACATAATATTTTCTTAAGATGGATCAGTTTATATTCTGGAGCCTGATAGTAGACAGATATGCCATATACAAACAAAGATTGCACTAGACTAAAGTATATTATTCTCTTTGTAGCCACTGGAAAATATTCAGTAATTTTAGTACATTTGTACAGAACCATTTTTAACATATTTTTTAAATAGGTTACATGCGATTCAAACTTCATATTACTGTCCAAAAGTATACCAAGATGTTTGATAGTTTGATGAAAAACTAGATTTTGACAGCTGCATTGATCTCTACCAGTTATTGTTCTAAAACATTTATGAGAATGACATAAAATGTTGACATTATTGTTCTGTATAGTGTTTCTTGGAGTTTTGAATATTATTGCTTTTGTTTTTTGAGAATTTAGTTTTATTTAATTATTAAAAAAATACTTTACTACCAAATCAAGATCCTGTTGCATATTATTTAGGGCTATATTTAGTTCTTTATTAATTACATAGAATATATTATCATCGGCATACTGAAGTATTTTACCTTTTAATTTTAAACTTGCTAAATCATTTACATAAATGTTAAATAATATTGGAGATAAGATTCCTCCTTGTATCAGACCAAATTTTTGTTCATATCCACTACTGACAATTTGTCCTATACTAACAAACAACTTTCTATCTTTAAAATAATCTTTAAACAATTCTAATAAAGGACCTCTTATTCCTATTTTTTCTAATTTATTTAACATAATGGTATAATCAACAAGGTCAAAGGCCTTTGAAAGATCAGTTGCTACTGCCAGTACATACTTGTTTTCATTTAGTGATTTGTTAATTTCATTGGTTAAACATTCTAATAAATCTATAGTTGATCTGTTTGGCATAAATCCATATTGAGATTTATTAATTACTGTTCTAGGATCTTTGTTATTACTGAAATTGAACTTATAGGCCTATAACATTGTAACATCTTTTTACTACCGCTCTTATGAATTGGCCTCAAGTAAGTTTTTTTCATGTCAATAGGTATTTTACCATTCTTAACAATAATTTTCATCAAATGTAACAAAATAGGCTGCAGATATACAATATTGTTCTTTATATCTTTTGGTCTAATTTGGTCTGGACCTGGTGCCGATTGGGCATTTAATTTATTAATTACTTTAATTACCACATTTTCATTTATTGGTTGAAAATACATACTGTGAGTTAATTCAATGTCATGGTTTCCGTCATGTAAGTCTTGAATAATATCAAATTTGCTATCATTCATTTCATTGCTTATACTTTCAACTGATGTTTTGAAAAAATCTTTAAAGTCATCAGCCTTATTTATTACATCTGCTACACTATCTAGACTAAAACTATTTTTTATATTTTCATAAACTGACGGTTTTTTCTTTTTATTAACAACACTATTAATTATATCCCACGTTTTTCTACTGTTTTTCATATTTTCCTTAATTACTTTAGAATAATAACTTTGCTTTACAATTCTAATTCTGTTTGTTAAATTATTTCTGGCATTTTTAAATAGCCCCATATAAAGTATGTTATACCTATCTCGTTTCCATAAATACTTTTTATGGTCTATTAGAGCTCTAAGTTCATTATTCATCCAAGGGTTGACTCTTTGGGTTTTTTTTCTATTTGATACCTCTCTAGTAGCCATTGCATAGATTGTATTGAACTTATGAACTAGTGTTTGATAAATGAGCTCGGTATCTCTAATTGCTATAATAGATAACCAATCTTCACCTCGAATACCTTGAATTGTATTTAACGTTCTATTTGTATAAAGGACATTTAAATATTCTTCAGATCCATACATGCCCGTTAAATAACATATATTGATATCTCCAGCCATAAATAGGTGTTTAGCTCTAGTGACTAGATTTGATGTGAGAAATATTTCCAATTCCTCATTAAAATTATTAACATTTTGACTTGGAGGTCTATAGAAAGCTCCTAAAATAACATATTCTTTTTTGTAACTTAATTGTATAACAAGGAACTCTGTTGAATTGAAATGGAATTCTAATGTTATATCTTTTATTTGCAATTCTTCTTTAGTAAAAACCATAATTCCCCCACCTCTACGACCCGTAGGCCTACATTTAGCTACTGAATTGAAACCTGGCAGATTGTAAAAATTACTTTCTTCCTGAGCTACATTAATTTCTGTAAGTACACCATCCACAGAATCTAAGGTGTTGCACAAACTTAAAATTAAACTGTCCCAATGTTTTCGCAAACTTCTAATATTTGTACTTATTAAATTTAGTTTTGATTCTGTTTGTAAACTATTTTTATTTAATAAATTTGATGCATCTTTCCAATCAGATATTACATTAAAGTTCCCGTGAATATTCAAATCGATTTCTTCTAAATCAATTGTTGATATTGGTTAATGTGACGTTGAAATTTAGGCTGATTGAATTTTTATTTTTTTGTTAGTGTGAGGGATCTTTACTTTTTGTGCAACCCCTTATCCTACCTTTTCCAGATCTGATTCCGTAAGAATTCTGAAAGCTTTTGACTGGTTGTCTTTTTCCAACATAATTCTATTTCCATTTAGCCATATGTACTTAAACCCTAACCTATCCTTCACTTCTTTGGTTTGTTTCATTAGTTCTGAGAAATAGGGAGTTAGATGATCATTGAAGTATATTGCCCTTTCTGGATGAGAATTTCCTATTAGTTTTGTACTTGGCCTAGACTTACGTGCACTACGGACTACTGTGTCTCTGATGGCTCTAGTCGTACACTGCACTATGATCGGCGCCGGCGAGTGTGCTGAAGGTAGTCTGTGCGCTGTGATGTCTTCTTTTCTGAGCTCGATATTCATGGCCTGGAGCAATCCTGTGATCTTCACTGGGACGTATTCTTTGTCGTCTTGAGGAATACTGGTCACAATAAAATTTCTACTCCGCCCATACTGTTTCTCCATTTCCATTTCCATTTTCAAATCCCGCATCTGATTCTTCAACTTCACAGACTCTTCTTCCATCTCCTTGACTCGGTCTATGATGTTAGTCATAGTTGCCTCTAGCTTACTAATCATTTCAATTATACTATCGACTCTTGAGGCAATTTTATTCTCTTGCGTCAGGAACATTTTATCCAACAGCTTTTTCAAGGCTATGTAAGTAGGATCATCACTTTCAATTTCTTCGTCTGTCAACTCTACACTTTCTGTACGTGTTTTACTTATTGATCTGCACTTCAAACATTCCCACTCAGACCTATACTTTACAGTCTTAGCCTTCCAAGACGTTTTGGTTAGCCCTGCACAGGTGTAGTGCAATTCCGCCTTACATTTACCACATGTAACTTTATCTCCATCACCTGATATTGACTTTTTACAGCTTCCACAAAACATCTTTACGTTATTAAGACGTATGACTGACAATTAATATGTTTTTATTGTTTGATAGTAATGAAGACTGTAATGTCTAACCTCAATCTTATAACCTCAAAAGGTACCAGAGAAAACTTTCTTCTGCTATCAATGTAGACGGTATTTCTAAGTACAAACCTTTTACTATATTTATAAAACAGATCCTTTCACACCATATTAAAATGTTTTACTTCATAAATTATGTATAGTTACAAAAATTTCAATGAAATAGTAAGCAGCACTGAAAACGTGTGTGAATAGGTGAACTGCCATAGTGGAACACATTGTTCATAACATATGTACAGACATATGTTATAACATATGTTCATAACATTGTTCATAACATTGTTCAAACGTAAACAATGTAATGTAGGTTAAAATATCACAAGGCTTAAGTTGAAGAGCATTTCCCGTTCTGCAATTTGTCTAACCACCTTCAAAGTCATTTAGCGTAAGGGAAACGAGATATTTGCAAAAAATGATTTTCGTGACCTTTGACCTTAATTATCTTAAGTCCCGTACACGTTATTATATGAGACTATTGAGGTAAATTTTATACCATCAAAATAAAGACGTATGCAAATTTTTAGCTTATTATATTTCATTCCGAGGTTGCATCCTTATTTTGCCTTATTTTACTGAGTTAAATAGAATACTTGCTACTCAATGATGATCGGCGTGCAGATCCAACCCATATCGAGAGTACATGTTATTTAATATCCCAGAGGTTATTTATGAATTATGCAATTAATTATTAAATCTGGTGTGTTTAAACAGGACTAAGTTTCTTAGTTTAATATTGAAACAAATTTACATAATTATTTATATTTTGAAATTATGTCACTGGTTTACTAGAATAAATTACCTCTAATTTAATTATCTGGTATTGAAAAGTGTAACATCAAGCTCTGCAAGGTCTACTGAAAATAAGAAAACCAAAATTTTACGTTCCAAAACGAACTCTTGATCAAAGATTTATTGTTTAAGCTATTGAAATGAATAAATCTCATTGTTCAATTGTATTTGTGAGAACACCTATGGTTTTTAGGTAGGTAGGTGTGTGAATAAACTACAATACATTTTTTGTGTGTATTAGTATTTTTGCAACAAAGCGAAATGGAAACTCTACTTTTTGTTAATGAATGACAACATGAATGAACATTTAACTGAAGAAATAAAGCTAATATACTCTTAACAACAAAGGCAAAATTAGTGCACTTTACTACAGTTATGACATAAATAACATATCCCTTATAGTACCGCGTGACTCAATGAATTGTGTTCTAGCAAAGACACATGAGTAACAAAATGGCAAGTTTTCGATCTCTACGAGACCTCTGCATATATCAGTAAGTATGTAATATTACACAATGAATTCTTACTCAGAGAAATAATTAACAAAGTTTTCTAGCAGTAAAGATCAAACAAAGCAGTCATCACAGGTGTTTATAAAACTACGTGTGCTTACATCGCGTAAACAATAACTAATAAATATAAGTTTACGTATAGTGGCGTGGTTCTAAACCCCATGGTGCTCTAGGTGGATGGTGGTTTGTCCTGGAATTGGATCATTATCACTAGGTACGTTGTCACCGCTCCAGCCATCTGTACACACAGAATACACTGTCAGTCTACATACTGTGTCATATATGACATATAGATAGAATAGTATTCAGGATTGTTATTACAGTATATACAACATAATTAGACTGTGCAGTTTCCATGCAGTAAATATCTACCGCTGTGAGGGTTTCGTTGTGGATCGGAAAATATCCAAGGGCAGAGAATCTTGCGTTGTGATGAGGAAACTGCAGGAGAAACCCTTCCAGCTGGAAAAAGACCCCAAAGATTTTAACCAATTTATTGTAACATTTTTTATGCATTTAATTTTATATCTAAAGGGTGCAATGGGGTTTTATCTGCAACTGGCGATCAGCATGAGAGACATTTGTATTGATCATTAAATCAAAATAGTTAACATTACTGTGTATATATGATAAATAATTATTTTTCTTTCACTTTGTATCTCAGTAACTCTGTTTTTAGAATCAACATGTTATGTTTAGAATATCTTAAGGTATGAAATTAGAATTTGGTACATACATTGAGAGTATTTATTATTATTATTTGTTTATCATTGCTTTAAAAATAAAAATATTATTTTATTTACATTTTCAAATTGTTGATAATTAATAACTTTTAATACCATAATGTATGGATATAGAAGATTATTATTAGTTTAACTTATATATTTAAAAACTGGTTAAATTTCAAGTTCAACATGAACATAATTAACTAAATACGAATAATTTATAGTTAAAAATAATGAAAATGTATTTTAAAAAGTGTTTGCCTTGATTTAGAAAAATTTTAATTTCATTCAATAATATAATTTTTATTTCAAATTTAATTTTTAATTATTGTATTATAAAATTAAAACGTGATAATATGAAACTAAAAATGTTTCACTATAATTTAAATACTTTGTGGAGTTAAACAGGTTTAACACACAACATTATTGGTTTTCAAAGTCACACAAAATAATATCAATGTTGTTTCATTTATCATAACTAGTGTTAATATATTTTTTATTTTAATTTAAAGGACAAGAAGGTTTCTTTGTTGAAATTATTATTGCGTTTAAAAATATCCCCAAGTTCATCATGGAAATTAATGTAAAATGAAATATTTATTTCTTCACACTTACAGTGAATTTAATACAATAGGTAAAATTCTGCATTTTAAAGATTGATGGTCTTAATAGACACCCGTAGCGCGAGGACGGATGTTCAAAAACAGACTAGTCATAATTAATCGTCTTCCTGTGTAAAAATATTATTGTTTTGTTATTGGATACTTCCACTTCCAGTAGTGAGTATTGGGTCATGTTATGATTAATTATTATTGTATCACGGTTTTATAAATATAATAATGCATTGTATATTTTCAATGATCCGTTATATTATTACTGACATTTTTTTACATTTCTGACGTTGCTTTTTATGATTTCCATTTCAACCAGTTTATAGGTTATCCGACCAATTTCTGAACCCGTTACGGTCGGTTGAGGGGGCGCTACTGTACTATAAGCCGTGTCCTTAAAGTCCTTGATTTGACACAAATCTTATAGGAAAATGCTCGGAATATGTGTTTCTTAAATACACCTTACGTTCAAACAGACTGCTCATCTTTGTAATAATCACATAGTCAATTCTACATAGAATTAATTACAAATACTTCCCCCCTGAGTGTTGTAGTATCTTCTGGGAGTTTTAATCGTATTTCTAATACAACTGAAATGTTGAGAATGCTAAATATTTACGAAGGCAATTTTCAAAAACTCATTTTGGTCTTATATTCTGCACATTTGTGCTTAGGTTCTTATTTGGCCTACAATATAATTGGGAATATGATACTGACAATACTTTTCATATCATAAGATGTAAACGGCATAACAATTATCACCTAAAGTGAATAAGTTTGTGTTTAGATTGTCATGTCAATACTAATATGTTATGGACTTGATTATTCACGGCTGGATTAAAATACAAATCGTATTAATATTAAAGTATTTTGATTGGTATCACAGTAGAAGAATAATTATGAGTACAATAGTTTTGTAATATTACCTGCTTTTTTAGGACCGGGTCCAGGTTACTGTTGATCAACTTGCATATCATCTGGCTTGTCTCTTCAGCCTATAACAAAATTTGAAATTAAAAATTTTGAAATTAAATTTACTCGCATATTTTAAACTATAAATTAACCAATTAAAATAACCAAGATTTCATATGTAAATTATTATTATAATTGATAAAACACAATACTTATCTTTGTAAATTTAAGAAAACATCTGTATTTACTTTAAGAAATTAGAAACTATCAATGAAATGGGCATTCTAAGAAATTTATGTATTTTCAAACTCAATTTCACTTTGAGAGCACTGGACAGGTATAAAGAAAGACCGATGTAATATTTAACTGAATTTAGATATTCCTTGGAATTTCTGAGGGCAAAACTAATCATAAAAACTAAAAACTCCAAATCATAATTTGAAAATTTTACCTCATTTGTAAGGTTGTAGAGTTCAAGTACATATTCCGGTCAATAGTAATTATAAGAAGCTTATTTATCGGCTTACCTCTGAAACCTGTTCTATCTCATGCCCATAACACGGGGTTTTATAACAACTCGTCATTAAACATTTGTTTTAGATGTTGTGCTCTAAAAGTACATGATATCCGTTATGTGCATTGGATGAAATTTCTATCACCTCCAATTTTTACACTGGCCTGGTAACTGGTGAGGGGAACCATCGGTTATTTTTGTATGGTAATAGTAGGATATCCCTAGATCGTATTTACGTCAGTATCAATTCTTGGGGCTACTCTTTTTCTCCACACTACGTCCATTTTAGCTATATATACACACTACTTCATATTCCTTGCCTTGAAAAGGAAATTCATCAGTTATTCCAAGAATAACGAGATGTCTACAAGGAGAACTAAGTTTTCACCACTGAGATAAAAACCTTATCCCTGCAACCCATCTCATTTTGTTGCATGAGGTCTGGTTAGGCAATTAAGGTCTGCAGCAGGCGATTTATTGAAATCTGTTAAAATTAAATCTACATTTCAGTTCTAGATTAGACTCCTAATCTGTATAAAATCACATAGTTCTTTGCAGTTGTCATCACGTTGAGTAGACTAAAACACATCAAAAGATTTATAGAAAGCCTTCCTTTTATGTTGGATGAAAAAACATAAAACGATTCTTATAAAACGTTGGTTAAGTAGAGGTATTACGTGTAATGAGTTATATACAACGTTAGTAAAAATAAATAAGAAGATTTTGCTACACATTTACCGAGTTAGTGACGTTTGTGCTTGAATTTACCAACACAACCACGTAGTAAATATGAGTAAGGAACCAGGCTCCTTCAGTAAGCATGGCGAACATGTTGCCATCTCTGACGTGCAAGAAAAAGGCGTAACACGTTATAGTGATGTGAACAAATGAGTTAAAGGCAACGGCCATCAGCTGATAGCAGTAGAAGTCATTAGCCTGGTGTACGGCATCACACAGCATCCAGTAGGTGTTCATCAGACTCTTCAGTTTCTTGATCGTCAAGAGCATATTGCCTAAAAACAAAATACAATTCATTCAAATTAAACATTTGTGTGATAAATTTAATAGGTTCCCAAAATTACTTCTAATGAGACTATGCCATCTTTGACCGTAGACGTACTAAAATGTTTCCTTTAAAACTTGTAATTTAGTTTTTTATTGTATTTTTATGCAATGCACATTTTTATTATAATGTCCATTTTTATTTAGGAATAAACGTAAATAAGCCAAATTTTCAGACTATGAAACACACATCCAATTATAGGACATGGACAACAATACACCATTTATTTATTCAGATCCATATCTACGCAAATTTTTTAAGTAACCAGAAACCCAAAACTAATACTCTTTCTTTATTATTTTAATTAAAGCTTAATTTTAAAAAAATAATAAAAACCTCTATTACTGTGCAAAGCATTTTTAATAATTCTTAAAAATCATAGATCTTTCTTTTTAAATAATCAAATGTAGCCTATACTAAGATTTATCAAAATGAGATATAAAAAAGAAATAGAAGAATTCACTTTTACAAACACCATATTAATAGAGAAATTTAATTTTAAAGTGTATTATCTTCCAACAGCATACATTGAATTAATTTTAAATTATTCATATTTTTGAAATTTTTTATTAATATTTTGATGCAGAAAACATTCTTGTACGTAGAATAAACTTTGATTAAAATGTAGAAGAAAAAATAATAATAAATAATAAGAACTATAATCCTTAAAAACGGCTTCAACCTATATACCTTACATTATCTTAATTATGAAAATTTCACGTTAACTATATTCCTGAAAAGAAAAGAAATTCATAGGACAAACTACGACAGAACCTTCAGTAATAAAAAGTTATAATAGTAACCACGGACAATGAATAAATCAATATGTGGGTTGAGCTAAAGAAAAGAAAAGAAAAGAAAAGCTTTGTACGAAGTTAAAAAATTACGATAAATTTATGATGAATTAAAAATAATAATGGAGCAATGAGAGTAATTGAATAAAACGTAGGACAATTATACAGGGTGATTCAAAACTAAACGGCAATCTCTCGGGAGCTTATTCTAATAGCTAAAAACAAGTAAAAAAGTTCATATAACCATATGCCCCGGAAACGCTTCGTTAGCGAGTTACGCCTAGCGAAAGATTTCCCCCGGATTTCAGAACCCTTGGTGAAGTCAGGCCGTATAAAAATGGTAAAGGTAGTTACAAAGATACAAATACGATTGTTTTTTTATGTTTTTATATCTGAAAAATTTATTAAAATTCGTCCCAGAGCTGTAAATGCAATACTTTCAGAGATATCTTACGTAAAACACAAGAATTGTTGCAAAGAAATAACACATTTTTGTGTTTAAACGTAAGATTACTTCCATAAATATTAAATAAAGGTCATTTTTTCTTAACAGATTTGTAGAACATTTAATTCTGAAAAGATTCATGTGAATTACTTAGGAAAAAAATTAATAATAGGTATTGAAATTTAGCTTTATTTAAAAATAAAACAGACGCACAAAAATGCATATTCTTTATCTGCATAAAATATTAACTAATGTTTAGGTTGTGAGTAACAGCTGATCCATTTATTCATCACTTTTTATCGTCATATTTTCTTTGCAAAGGTTGGCAATATCAGCTGATCAACAATTAAGTTCATGAAGTAATATTTTCAATAACCTTTATGGAGGTTTTTGTATTGTGGCGTGTGAAGATTGTATTTTGTGAGATCCTGTGATTTTTTGGAAATATTTTATACAAGTGTATAAAAAATTTTATTAAATATTTATTTTTAAAATATTTTATTAAATATTTTTATAAAAGTGTATGTAATTATCTTAGTAAATAATGGCAGATAATGTAAATGGTATGTATTCGTTTGAAGAGTATACGGACATGATACTGATTTACGCGGCAAAGTTAACAAGAATGGTTTAGCTGCAGTTCAGGAATATCGTGATACTTTTCCACATCGAAGAAACACCTGATCGCAAAACATTTGAAGCTGTGGAGAGACGACTTAGAGAAACTGGTAGCTTTAAAACCGAAGCGAATAGATACTGGTCGTCAACGTAGCGCAAGGAACTATAATAATGAACAACCAATAATAAATGCTGTAGAATTATCACCAACCACAAGCACCAGACGATTATCACGTCAGTTAAATATTTGCCAGTCAAGCGTATGGCGGACACTTCATGAAGCACAGTTGTACCATTCCATATAACACGTGTTCAAGACTTATTACCGCAAGATCTTAATAAACGGAAGATGTTCTGCCGCTGGTTAAGAAGAAATTGTTTACGACATCAGTATTTTCTTCGGCGTATTCTCGTTACTGATGAATCCTGTTTTACTAGAAATGGAATTGTAAATTTTTCGTAATACCCATACTTGGGCCTATTTAAATGATACATACGGTAGACAATGGATTGGTCGAAATGGACCAGTAAAATGGCCACCACGTTCTCCTGACCTCACGCCAGCAGACTTTTTCTTATGGGGTTGGATGAAGTCAATTGTTAATTCAAAACGGATTAACACCATAGAGGAGTTACGTAATCGCATTACAGAGGCGGCAGAAACTATCAAGAAATGCTCCAAACGTTATGAAAACGCGCTAGAAAAGAGTGGATTCGTCGTGCGAAAACGTGCATTGCTAACAACGGAGGACACTTTGAGCAACTATTATAGGTGATTATTACAGATTTATAAAGGTAAATACATTTTATGTTAATGTTCAGTCTAGAATAAATGATCAGCTGTTACTCACAACCTAAACATTAGTTAATATTTTATGCAGATAAGAATATGCATTTTTGTGCGTCTGTTTTATTTTTAAATAAAGCTAAATTTCAATACCTATTATTAATTTTTTTCCTAAGTAATTCACATGTGAATCTTTTTCAGAATTAAATGTTCTACAAATCTGTTTAAGAAAAAAAATGACCTTTATTTAATATTTATGGAAGTAATCTTACGTTAAACACAAAAAATGTGTTATTTCTTTGCACCAATTCTTGTGTTTTTACGTAAGCTATCTCTGAAAATATTGCATTTACAGCTCTGGAACGAATTTTTAATAAATTTGTCAGATATAAAAACATAAAAAAACAATCGTATTTGTATCTTTGTAACTACCTTTACCATTTTTTATACGGCCTGACTTCACCAAGGGTTCTGAAATCCGGGGGAAATCTTTTCGCTAGGCGTAACTCGCTAACGAAGCGTTTCCGGGCATATGGTTATAATGAACTTTTTTACTTTGTTTTTTAGCTATAGAATAAGCTCCCGAGAGATTGCCGTTTAGTTTTGAATCACCCTGTATTTGTGTGTGTGTTTATATATATATATATATATAAATATATATATATATATAACTATATATATATATATATATTATATGTGTGTGTGTGTGTGTGTGTGTGTGTGTGTAAAAGTTTTTTTTTTAATTTTTTTAAGGTATAAAAAAATAAGCTGATAAATTAAGATTTATGCTTAAATAACTCGGGATTTAATACGTACACTATATTATAATAAACTTAACCGAATAATCAATTATCGAGTTAACTAAACTTAGAACCTTAAAATAAAATGGTAGGTAAACAGTTTTAAAATAAAGAGAATTGTTGTTGCATTTTATGTGATTAGATATGTAATTAAAATTAAAAAAAATATATCCTCACAGGATAAAACTGTTTTATTAGTAAATACTAGCAGCTATTGATAGTTGGTACTTTTCCGATATTTAAATAATAAATAAAAATTATTTTAACTGGAATTAATATCAATATTTACGATAAAAATGTGTAAATACTCTTAAAATTATCAGAGTACATACACAACATCTTAAAATAAAACACGAAACAAGATTATTCATTTCAAGAATTTGTATTGTTATTTAAAGTTATTGTTAACAAAAAAATATATGATTTGATAGTAGGATTATATTTTTGACATTTACGTCAGTATAAGTTACAAAAAATAGATGAATACTTTATGACTTAAATTTATTACTTTAAATCAATTAAATTCGATTGTTTCCAATTAAAAAATGCTCGCCTGAAAAAAGGACGCCGAAAATGACCATGCTCGTCCTCTATAGTTTTTTCAGGCGCTCTCTCCAGGTTAGATCGAAATGTCTTTTATTATTTTCATAATACATGATTACTGTTTATTTGATATACCCTTACGTGTTGTATGAGTGAAGTCAACATTGGGCAGGTTGTGTGTTGTTCCCATCCTTTCAATTATGTTATTCGTGAGTTCCTTCTCGATCTTATCGGTCACCATTCTGAAGGCCTTTGCGATACTTGTCGCGACATGTGTGAAATGGACGAAGAGAGCAGCTTGGGAACAGTACATCATTGCCGCCAAGGTTAAAATAACAGCTGAGGATACTGCTAGGCCAACTGTTAGCCTACCGTTAGTTATAGATACCATTCGCTCAACGATGGTGGCTACTAATGATGCAGAGATGCAGATCCCCCAAAACTTCACTATAGCCGTGACCTCTGTTGCCTTTTGCTGAAGATCTTTGTAAACTCGTTCTAGAGTGTCAAAGACGTCGATGAGTATTGGGTACTTGCAGACAGAGCTGAGGAACACAACAGCCACCACAACTTGTAGAGAGACTATGTGCAATGTTATTGCAACATCAATGTTTTTGCCCAATGGATGCAATGACTTACCATCAAATATATCATTGAAATACCAGTATAGTACGATACTCGATAATAATTCTTCCAGTAGAACTAAGATACAGCTCCACAGAACTCCTGTAACCGAAAATGTAAGTCCTGTAGTACTTGAAGTATATTCCAGTGGCAGACCACAAAAAAATCGACAAAAATCTAAGCATTTTACTAGGAAAACAATTCATGTTCCTTGTAGGTGTCTTCACATAAGTCTAGACCAAGTTGTGCATAATATACTTCCTTGAATACTCTTGTATATTTGACGCGTAGGCACATCGTTAATTATTGTTTGCCAGCCAATTACGTATTTAACGTTAGGGCAACTATTGTGTGAAGAAAATAATAAAAATAACACACTTTCATATAATTAAATATTTATTATTCAAAATATGAAAGTGTCCAATCATCAATGATGACTATTGCTGTAATGGTTTTCAATTTAGAGGAAGGTTTTGATTAAATTGTGTCCATCGAATGAATTGAATTATAATCATGAATTTACTCTATATTTACTCTGTTAAGGTTCCTGGTAAAATATTTTATTGTCCTTTTGTTGACTTATTATTCGGTATAAATTATTAAATAGGTCACGCACTTATTATCAATTAGGCCAATTTTCAGTTTGACCTTGAAGAGATTAAGCCGAATAGAGGAGTACTGTTGTAATGTACTGATTATTCACAATAGACATTCTGCCCTATAAGTTAAAGCTTTACCAAAACCTCTAACACCGGTTGTTAATGCTGAAATTACATTTATATTTGTCTATACGCACGATAACTGTAAAATAATGCTACTTAGAAGGTTGAAATTTGTTGTAACTCTAACTCTACTTCCTGTAAGTCGGCATTGAAAATGGCACGTTTGTCATATGGGTAACCATATTAGGAATACAGAAATACAGAATAAAGAAATAAGTAAAGAAAGTAAAAAAGTATCGGCTTTATCGAGTTTCAATAAGCTCTATTATGGCATGAAGTCCTTAACCTTTGGAGATATCTATAACTGTATTCATGAATATATGCATTCATGAAATTTTATATATGGGACTTAGCCTTATTTGATTGCAAGAAGGATTGATGAACAAAAAAGTACTTGCTTGACGGTACTCGATCCGGATCTCTCAATTCCAGGCAAGAATACTGACCATTACACCATAGAGACTGTACTCTTTGTTCATAGATTACTTTGTATTTACCTCTCTTCTTTTTTCACATTTGTGTTTAAATTTAAATAAATAATTGATAACACATCTTTTTATACATTTAAAGAACGTTTCCATTACTAGGCTGAGTTTCTGCATTTGTTAATGTTTTCTTATATATTTATTTTCTTTAGAGTTTTTTTCCGTTATAATGACGATGGAAAAATTAATCTATTCTTACACTAATGACTTTTTTGTTGTTTATTGGAAGCCAGAATCTTTGGAAATCTCCCTTCGACTTTACTTCTCTGATAAAAACTTTCTGCTCGATCCTTGGATCGTTAGGAGTATAACTTTTCTTTGCACAGGTTATTAAGGATAGGTAAGCTTGAGTTGATTTGACCGTCTCCTACGAAGTTACTATGATACCCTGTAAACACATCGCAATAACATGGAGAGGGGTTTTCAGTAGTATGTAACATCTTAAACCTTTGATGTTATAATATGCAATATTAATACTCATTTGACTATACAAACTAAGTATTGTAAAATAAAATAATTTAGTAATAAAATATAAAACTTGTTCAATAAATAACAAATCAAGGAATTCGTTAAATACTTTTATGAGTTCACACGTAAGTTATTGCAACAACAATAAATTCTAATGTGCTACGTCTTCTATTAAAAACATAGGATTATATTTATCCATTAATAGTACAAAATTAATAACGTGTTTTGCAATCTAATATGCAATGAACTTTTAATGACTACGTAGTATATTATTCCATAAATAAAACAAGTTTCTATATGTAATTAATTCTAGTCTATTATTTGGAAACATTTCGAAAAAAATTCTAAGAAGATGTTGGCGGAGCCTGGAAACTGGATCAGTATCACCAGATAAGTTGTCACCGCTCCAGACATCTGTACAGACAGAACAGAAAACGTAATTGTTGTCTGTCTACATGCTATAGTATAACATGTTTGGTAGCCGAGGGTTTATTATGTTATTCGGTAATATCTGTAGAGGAAAGAAATGTCGTAGTGGAGATATAGAGTTATACTTCAGCGAGATGAAAATTGGTGTCTTATTATTATTAGCTCCTGTATAAATATAGTTAATTATTAATTTTAAACATAAAATTTTCAAAATAGTTAAAACACGATCGTTCTAAAAATGTCTAAAGTGTACATTAAATCACAGAATATTCCAAACTTGCTTTAAACTTCTATTTTAAAATTCCACAAGATATAACTGACATTTTTATAGTCTTTTCTCAAAATTAAAAATTACTCCTGCGACATAAATTAACCAATAAAAATACATTCATCAATAACTAAATACAAAATCAATTACAGTTTTTATTCAATTTAAATCATCTGTCATTGTTTTTACATAAATTAAAACATTACAATATAGTTCTTCTAAATTTTTTCAGACATAAATTGTTGTAATATAAAAATGTATTGCAGTACAAACACTTTTTGAGAAACCTATAATAAACAAAAATATCAGTAATTATTTTAATATTCATATAAGAGTTTAAATTTACAATACCCATACAACGTACAACACACATTACTAAAACGACAAGAGATATTACTACAAAAGTAGTTATTTACCCCTGTTAGTGTTTCGTTGTGGAGCTGAAAAAACCCAAGAGCAGAGAATCTTGCGTTGTGATGAGGCAATTGCAAGAGAAACCCTTCTAGCTGGAAAAAAACCATACACTATCTATAAAATTGTTAGTAACAATTTAGATTTATTTTAACTTCTTATCTAGATAGTTTTATATTTAATCACGTTATGTTAAAAATATAGGTTATGTTATATTCTATACCACTAAGGAAAAATCTATGTATGTATTAAAATACTTTGATAGTAATGTTTGATAATGATTGATAATTGTAATATTATTTGGGTATATTTATTCGAAAAAGAATCTCAACTCTTTATTTTTAAGAGCTTATATGGGCTTCTCAACTTTAATGTTAAGGGATATTATTATACTACCATCATGAATTTGTGCTTTAATGGAGGTAGCGATAGCTATATTAATTAAAGTATATATCACAATTACCTGTTTGCTCAGGATTGGATCAAGGTCTTTGTTGATGAATTTGCAGATCATCTGCCCTGTCTCATCGGCCTAGAAGAATACCATGTATATATAAATAAAAGGTTTGCCTATGATTTTTACAAATAAAGTAACCTCA
>NW_025779114.1:0-60828 GCF_021130785.1 Homalodisca vitripennis | reverse complement strand
TTTATGTTTCTATGTCAAGACTATATTTCCAGTGTGGTAAAGGTAATTCTGTTGTTCTAAAAAAAATGTTATTTTGTACCTGGAATTTCTCTTTTTATAAAATTTCACTATTATTTTATTAGTTAATGATGAACAATGAACTACAAGATTTTTTTTTATTGTTTTTACAATAGTATAATGAATACATACAATGATACATAATTGGACCAACCCTCCGCTACCCCTAAGCCATGTGTTATTTACAAGACCAAGACTACTCCTTGACGTACAATTTTTAAGTACCCAACTGCGGAGAGTATGTAATCAATAGTAAGTAACATTAATTGTCAAAAGGATTTAGGGCTCCTCGTACCCAGTGAGCAAGCCTGAAGATCGGTTACTCTACGTAGAATTTCCTTACCGCTGATATCCAATTGCGTTGGTTTCAGCAGTACGTAAGACACAGGATTTCGTGTTCACGAAGAATTTCTTTACCGCTGTTGTCCGATTGCTTTGGTTTCAGCAGTACGTAAAAGACAGAGGATTTATTTTCCCCGAAGAATTTCCCTACCGCTGTTGTCCATTTGCGTTGGTTTCAGCAGTACGTAAGACAGATGATTTCTTTTCCACGAAGAATTTCCTTTCCGCTGTTGTTTAATTGCGTTGGTTTCAGCAGTAAGACTAAAGATTTGTTATCTTGAGGAGATTTTCATTGAATATGGGTTGCCACTTGTTGAATGAATTCACTGATGCATCCCTTTATAACCATGGTACCAAACAATCACTTTTAGTCATCTTGAACCAGAGGTGGCATCGTCTTCTTGGTTCATTGATCAGCTTCTAATAGCATTTCTTGAATTGACATTAGTTATGGAGAGCGATTTAAAATAAATTGGTACAGCTGGGATTGTGAGTTTGTTTAAATCGGACCTAGATTTCATAGCATGTTTGTGCTCCAATTTGGAATTTAGAATGAATTTTAAATATTTATTACCATGGAAACAATTTTCCTTGATTGTTTTGTATTTATGTTTAAATTTAAATTTAGAATTTATTCAGCTGCCTATTCAGGTGAGTGCTCAGAATATACTGGAGTAGAGGCAACTTCTAAAGGAGCTCAACAAAAAACATTGAGTGTCATTAGCAATAATTATACCATCGCGTCGTTATGAATGTCTTTCTTTTGGTGGGTGGATATTTATCAAATATGCTATCGCCTTTTGTTCAATGTAACCTTCATGCGACCGTTATCAAGAATACGAATAGTGTATTCGTTTGACTGGGTGTCAATAGTGAGAATGTCTTATCAAATATAAGCATACAATGAAAATAACAATAACAAGAAACATTCGTAACAAACTGTGATTAACTGTAAAATAAAATAAGACGAAAGGACAATAATGACGTAGCCAGCGAGGGCGTCCAAGGGGTCCGAACCCACTAAATTTTTAATTCTTTCAATTAATATTTAGTAAGCGATTATTATTTTTTAAATAGTTCAATATTACTGACATGTACTCTGAAAGATCATTCTCAACAAAAATGATAATAAAAAAATCACTAATTTTTTAAGGAACAAAATGGGGACTTACTGTGTCCTCTCTATGGGAATATATCAGTTGTCTGGATCCTCCCAAAGTGTTTCTTGGCTATATTCTTAAAGGACGAGTTCTTTTATTATAGTTAAGCTCCAAAATACTTAATTGAATAAAACAAAATTATAGAGTGTTATACGACAACTTGCAGCAAATATTGGAATGTGAGAATTAAGGTGAATAAGATTATATATATTATATATATGTATATAATCTTATTCACCTATATATATATATATATCTAATATATATATATATATACGGTACACATATATCATTAACAAGACCGCAGCAAATATTGGAATGTGAGAAGTAAGGTGATTAGATTGGTATATATATATATATATATATATATTATATATTATATATATATATATATATAATTCTTATTCACCTTACTTCTCACATTCCAATATTTGCTGCGGTCTTGTTAATGATATTATATATATATATATCTTTATATATATATTTCTTGTGTGCGTGTGTATGGTCTTAAACTCCTCCTAAACGGGTGGACCGATTTTAATGAAACTTTTTGTGTGTCTTCTGTTGGATCCGAGAATGGTTTAGATTCATAATTCGGTCCAATTTTAATAGTTTATTTAATTCATTTTTTAATAATAAATTGTTGTTGATGGTGGAAGTGTTTTACATTGGATCCGCCAGACTGCGCCACGACACGTAATACAAAGTGAACTGTTACTTAACACTGTGAATATTTTTCAGCTGAAGTTCATCCAAGAGGCAGAAACATTTGTTCACATTTAAAATTTAGAAAGTTCATTTACATTTGTAAAGTGCTTGATCAGTAGTGTAATGCCAGATTGCAAAGATGTTTCACCAATTGTTCTACGTAAACATTATAATATTACAACACAGCCATGTTTTTCTATTTCAATTCCAGGTTTTCCCTACAGTTTGTGCTGCTATCAAATTTGTGCGTTGTTTTGTAACATTCTGTAATTTATTGTGTGAGTGCTAATTGTTATAATACATTAATAGAGATTGAAGATGTTTGAAGTGCATAAAAAACTATAGTTATTTATTACAGTTATTGAAACTCATTTTGCAAATTTATTGAAGTGAGTATATTGGTCGCATACCTCAAATAACCTAAGTAGCATACAAATCAAAAGGTTGTGTTTCTATGTGTGAATATTGTTAACAGTTTAGATAATCAAGTTTTAAACTAATTGGATTTAAAATAATTTGTTGTAATTTACATTTTTTTAATCTGCAGTACAGAATTGGTCACATAAGTTCAAATTAAGTAGCATACAAATCACATTGTTAATAGTGTAGGAATTGGTTTTAAATTAAATTCTGTTGGCCAGTTCCGATAATTATACTGTAATTTTGAATTACTAATTTTTATAACAAGTATATTTTTTAAATTCACTTAACTTAATTTATCGTAATGCTATTGAATGTACAATATTTTTTGTTAATCCTTCAGGAGTGTACATAAAACAAATTAGATGATTTTCTGTTAAGGCTGAAGTTTAATAAGTGGCCTCCATCACAATCGAATTATTGATATTTCTGAATAGCCTATCCAAAACTACTGAATTTCATTATGGTTATTTATTCGGCAAATTTAATTAAATTTTTAATTATAAATTGTTGTTGATGTTGAGTGATTTATATTGGATCCGACAGACTGCGCTACGACACGTAATACAAAGTGAACTGATAACTTAACAGATGTGAATATTTTCAGCTAAAGTTCACCAAACAGGCAGAAACATTTGTTTTACATTTAGATTACATTTATTATAAAGTGCTTGATCAGTAGTCTAACGCAGATTGCAAAGTTAAATTTTCACCAATTAATTGTTCTATGTAAACATTATAATATTACAACACAGCCATACGTTTAATCAATAATAGTCTTGAAAGCATAGAGTAAGCCATGAACATATTAAAAATAACACCACTTCTTATTTCAATATATTCTGTACTCACTTTGGAGGATTAGAGATTATCCAGATATATAAATTGGAAGTTTTATCTTTTACCTGAAATTGACAGTTTGTGCTGCTATCAATGTGTGTGTGTTGTTTTGTAAGGTTCATGTTTCAAAAGTAAATACGGCAAATAACATTAAAATAAAAAGTGTACTACGTGGCCGCGTTATAAGTTTATAAGAAGCCAACAGGCAAAAAGAAAAAAAAAAGTAAAACATTGTGTAATTATTGTGTGAATGCTAAAATTGTAATAGTACATTAAATAGAGATTATTGGTCGCATTATCTCAAATAACCTAAGTAGCATACAAATCAAAAGGTTGTGTTTCTATGTGTGAAATAACTATTGTTAACATTTTAGATAATTAAGTTTTAAACTAATGGACAGATTTAAAATAATTTGTTGTAATTTACATTTTCCATCTGCAGTCAAAATTGGTCAGATAAGTTCAAATTAAGTAGCATCAAAATCACATGATTGTGTGAAATAACTATTGTTAATAGTGTAGGAATTGGTTTTAAATTAAATTAAATTTAGATAAGCTAATCAGGAATATCAATAGAGGTTATCCAGATATAAAATTGGCAGTTTTAGTAAAATACACTTTTAACTTAAATTTGTAAATATTAAGTGTGCACCGATTGATCAGTTAATTTTTTGTTTATAAATAAATTGTTTTTTATCTTGGTATGTTTTAAATTGGATCCAGCAGAATGTGCCTACGATCGCAGTTTCAAATGTTTTTCTATTTTAATTCCAGGTTTTCCCGACAGTTTGTGCTGCTATCAAATTTGTGTGTTGTTTTGTATCATCGTTGTAATTATTGTGTGAGTGCTAATTGTAATATTAAATTAATAGAGAATCACATGTGTCAATAACTATTGTTAATAATGTAGGAATTGGTTTTAAATTAAATTCTGTTGGCCATTTCTGATACTATACTGTAATTTTAAATAACTATAATGAAATTCAGTAGTTTAGATAGGCTAATCAGAAATATCAATAATTCGATTGAGATGGTGGCTGCTTATTATACTTCAGCCTTTTAAATAACTCTGTAATTTGGATCGTCGTTTTAGTAGTTTAGATAGGCTATTCAGATATATCCAATAATTCAATTATGATGGTGGCCACTTATTGTACTTCAGACCTATAGGGAATACTTATTTAGTATATTAGATAAATTAAATTCTGTTGGCCAGTTCCGATACTATACTGTAATTTTAAATAATTATAATGTAATTCGGTAGTTTAGATAGATTAATCAGAAATATCAATAATTCGATTGTGATGGTGGCCATTTATTGTACTTCAGACCTATAGGGAATACTTATTTAGTATTTTAGATACCGTAGTCTACGTTGTTATACATTTTTATCTAGAAGTTACTTAAATAAAATTACATATTCAATAAACTTCCTCATATTCATTGTTTACTATTATACAGAATTTTATTTTTACAGAAAAATGCCACGTCTTCGTGGAAGAGGACGAAATATTGGTCGACGTACTCGACACGCACAATTGGCCCATGATCGTCGATTGAATAGAACAGATCAAGAACACTCAAACGGATAATGTAACTTTAATGGATCAAGTTGCACGTACACGTGCAAATGAAAATTCAGAACAACGGAATCAACGTCTCCGTGCTAATGCATTAAGACAACGTGAGGCACGTCTAACGAACGACCAATGCACACAGAGAGCGTAACCAACGGCGAATGCAAGATAGTCGAGCATTGACACGAGCATCTCTTAATCGTCTCGCATTTGAAATATGACCCTGAAATAGACTATTCATCACATGTACTAATTATGATCGGCAGTATGGACAAAGAGTGTCAATATTGTCATGCTTTGAAGTACAAAGATGAAACAGCTGGTTTATGTTGCACATCTGGAAAAAATTTCACTGCCACCATTAAAACCACCACCCGAACCTTTAAAATCACTATTAGCTGGAACCACATCTCAATCAAAAATTGTTTTTTAAAAAAATTCGTAAATTCAATTCTTGCTTTCAAATGACATCATTTGGAGCAACAAAAATTGTTCATAATGAAGATGGACGTAATTTTGAATCTACATTCAAGATTCAAGGTCAAGTTTACCACCAAATTGGTTCATTGCTTCCAATGCCTGATGCTGATCCAAAATTCTTACAAATTTATTTTATGGGTGATGAGGAGCAACAAACCCATATGCGCTGTGTATACAATTCATATGGAGCAAATGGAGGAAACGAGAAATTGTGGACATTTTGGAAACGTTTTTTCTAAAACCATAACCAATTGTTACGATTGTTCAAGACTCTTTCTAAACAGACTGGAATACGACAACTACGTCATTGTTATTAAAGCAGACAAAGTGCCCCATGGAGAGCACGCAGGGCACATATAATGTTCCTAACTCTTAATGAAGTTGCAGTTGTTATGGCTGGTGATCCATGTGAAACGTCGAGATATTCGCATACAACGCAGAGATAAACACGATGCAAATAATTCAAGGACATTCATCGTTCTTATGATGCACTGCAATATCCATTGATATTTTGGGAAGGAGAAGATGGATATCATTTAAATATTAAACAACGGAATCCAACTACAGGTAAAACTTATAGATTATTATTATTTATAGAATAGAATAGAAAATTCTTTATTTTACTGCAATACAATTTAGTACAATAAATACACATTTACAACTCTACATGAATATGTATTTTTACACACCTTAAACATGTACAACAATAAATAACTATATTATACTTAAAGATAATTTTTTAATTGATTCTTAGAGATGCTATTTATACATGTTAGACGCAAGAAACAACCAAAAAATCCCCGCAAAAAAACCGATTCCATAATAAAAACGGCATGACCATAAATAAAACTATCAACATATTTTACCATCAAGAAACTTTGACTTATTACAAACAGTCCCTCGCAAAGGGCGCCCCAGTCACCCCAAACATCCAAAATACAATATACTTATATTTAAATTTAAAATAATAGTTGTACATTGACTACATTATTTGAACAAACCATGATAAAAAACACTCAAGTTTTCCAACTTAAAAATTGGTTGCAAATGAATACTCACTATGTTTTCATAACTAAGCAAAATAAATAGGTTATCCCCTACGAAAATTCCTGTGGTGGGATCGCCAGCACGTTACAATTATTAAAGATTAAAAAAACGGCACGACATAAATAAATAAGTATATTATTAAACTATCAAAATAAACTAAACATGTAATATCTGTGCAATAGTAAGTTAAATTAAATATAATCAGAACCACATACAAAATAATATGTTGCGAACCTAAACTATTTGCAATATTAAAACTGTTAATAATGCAGTTGCAATAGTGTTCTATTGTACAATTTTCAAAAACAATATCTAGATTTTCTGTAATAAAAAGCCACTTTCTTAAGTTAGACAAAAATTGATCTATATTAGAAAAAATTTCAAGTTGGTGGATGATTGTATTAAAAACTCGGAGTGCAATACTACTGTAAAAATTTTGATACGCTGCTGAATGTGATTTCGGAACATGCATTACTTGACATCGTCTTAAGTTATGGTTTGTACTACGAGTCATTACGGAGAAAGCTGTACTTCTTACAAAAAATTGTTTTAACACTTTATAAATAAATAGATGCTTTAGTGGAAACAATTTCAAATCAAGAAAAATCGGCCCAGGCATGCTCAAGCTTTCCCTTTCCTGCAATCACACGGACAAAGTGTTTTTGTAATATAATAATAGGATAAAGTGTCGATTGGTAGGCTCCGCCCCAGCAAGCAATTCCATACCCCAGCCTGGATCCAATGAGAGCGTGATACACATTGATCATAACCTTCCTTGGACATAATTGTCGAAGCAAATAAAAACTTTCTTAAGCTACTGTACAGTTCCTTTTTCAATTTTAAAATATGTGACTTCCATGTTAGCTTACTGTCGATAATCAGTCCAAGGTATTTAATACTATTGTTCTGTTCTATAATCATGCAATTGCACTGTTGGTAGGTATTGTTAAAACAATTAAATTCATGGAATTTCAAAGGTGTTTCCAAATTGTACTCTGTCTTTAGACCAAAAATTAAAAAACTTTGTTTTTTCACTCAAAATCATGTAATTTTTATCAAACCATAAACGTAATAGTTTTAAAATCATTCTCCATTTCATTTTTCAAGGTGTTTAAACATTAATTTTAAAAATAAAAGCTGTGTCATCGGCAAAGGCAAACACGCGACCCTGAAGCGCCCATTACACAAGTCATTGATGTAAATCAAAAATAAAACTGGATTATTCTTTTTTTTTACCAATCATTTCTGTTTATCTTAAAAAATGTTTTTATTTCCAGGTGAAGAACTGATCAAGAAAGTTAGTGCGATGAACTTCTACGCATACCGGTTGATGATTCGTGCTAATGAAGAAAAATCACATTCTCCGATGCAGACAGCTATTTCATCAGTATGTAGTCGATATGTATGTTAAAATCGAAAGTGAGAGGTTACGGTATATAAAATTTAATCAAGTAAAACTTCGTTCTGAGGAATACATTCATTTACGTGATGCTGTAATCGGTAACGTAGATGCAACGAATGATATAAACAACATCGGTACCGCATATATTCTTCCATCATCATACATTGGTAGTCCGCGTCATATGCAAGAATATATTCAAGACGCCATGACTTACGTACGTGCATACGGCCGACCAGATCTTTTTATCACATTTACGTGTAATCCAAACTGGGATGAAATTAACATTTTACTGTTGTCAGGTCAAACAAACAATGCATCGCCATGATATTACTGCACGTGTGTTCAAACAAAAATTAAAATCTTTGATGAATTTGATTACACATCACTCGGTATTTGGTGAAACACTATGTTGGCTTTACTCTGTTGAATGGCAAAAACGAGGTTTACCTCATGCGCATATTTTGATTTGGTTAGTGGATAAAGTATGCCCACAAGAAATTGACAAAATTATTTCAGCGGAGATTCCGGATCCGAATTTTGATAAAGAATTATTTAACATTGTTACTACTAATATGATCCATGGTCCATGTGGTACTCTAAATATGGTGTCACCATGTATGGATAATGGGAAATGTACAAAACGTTTTCCAAAACCATGTCAAAACTGATACTATCACCAATATCGACGGTTATCCATCTTACCGTCGTAGAGACGTAGACAATGGTGGTCAATCATATGAATTACGCCTGTCAAACGGTGTAAGAGTAGATATTGATAATCGCTGGGTGGTTCCATATTCACCATTGCTGTGCAAAACCTATAAAGCACACATAAACGTTGAATTATGCAGTTCGGTGAAGTCTATCAAATACATTTGTAAGTACGTTCATAAGGGCAGTGATTAAAGCTATATTTTCTGTTCAAAATGTAAACGACAATGATGAAATAACACGTTATCAATTGGGGAGATACATAAGTAGTAATGAAGCTATTTGGCGCATTTTTTCGTTCCCTATACATGAAAGGAATCCTGCTGTTATACATTTGGCTGTGCACCTTGAAAATGGACAGCGTGTTTATTTTTACAGAACAGACTGCAATACAACAAGCTTTAAACAGCTCCAAAAACAACTCTTACTGAATTTTTCAACCTTTGTAAACGACAAGATGTTGTTGGTCAATTCGCAAAGACGTTACTGTATACTGATGTTCCTAAATTTTTTACATGGAATAAACAATCAAAACGTTGGGAACCACGGAAACGAGGCATTCCAGTCCCAGAGTTCACCAATATATTTATGACAAATACTCTAGGCAGATTATATACAGTTCATCCTAAGCAACGCGAATGCTTTTTTCTGCGTTTGTTATTGGTTAATGTTCCTGGACCAACATCCTTTCAATATTTGCGAAAAGTAAATGGTATTTTATATGACACTTTCTTTGATGCATGTTGTGAGTTAAATTTATTGGAGGATGATAACCATTGGGACCTCACACTTGCAGATGCAGCACTGAGCTCATCTCCACAGCAAATTCGTCAATTATTTTCAATAATATTGACAACGTGTTTTCCAACTGAAGCATCTACTCTGTGGATACAAATATAAAGACTCAATGAGTGAAGATATTTTGCATCGTATTAGAGCTACTAATCAAAATCCCAACATTGAATTCTCAGAAGAAATATATAACAAGGCATTAATAATGATTGAAGATATTTGTACTCTCATTTCGAACATGCCGCTCATCCATTTCAACATGCCAGCACCGAACCGCCCAGCAGCAGATATCATCAACAGCGATGTTCAACGTGAACACCAATTCGATATGACTTATTTGGCTACTTTTGTTGCTAATAATGAACGATTGCTTACTGTTGAGCAACGAAATGTGTATGATCGAATAAACGTATCATTTGCAGCACAACAAGATGGATTCTTTTTTTTGGATGCACCAGGTGGCACTGGCAAAACATTTCTCATCTCACTGATACTTGCGCGCATTCGATCACAAAATCATATTGCATTGGCAATTGCTTCATCAGGCATTGCAGCCACCTTACTTGATGGTGGACGGACTGCGCATTCAGCACTTAAATTACCTTTAAATATTCATACAAATCCCGAAGCAATGTGTAACATAAATAAGCATTCAGGCATGGCAAAAGTTTTGAAAAAAGTGCAAAATATATTATCTGGGACGAATGTACAATGGCCCACAAGCATTCGCTTGAAGCTCTCGACAGATCCCTAAAAGATATCAAAGATGATACTAGGCTTTTTGGTGGTACTCTACTTCTGCTGTCTGGTGATTTCAGACAAACATTACCCGTCATTCCACGTGCGACATATGCGGACGAAATAAATGCATGTTTGAAAGAATCTTATCTATGGCGAAGTGTCAGCAAATTATGCCTTACTCTTAATATGCGCGTTCAACTTCACAATGATCCATTAGCGTCAGAATTTCTCTAAAATATTGTTAGACATTGGCAATGGTAAAGTTCAATTTTATGAAAATACACAATATATAAGACTCCCAGAGAATTTTTGCAACATGGTGGCTACCAAAGATGACTTAGTAAAATGTGTATTTCCAGATTTGCAACATAATTATACCAATCATGCATGGCTATGTGAGCGAGCTATTTTAGCCGCAAAAAATTTAGATGTTGATGCAATCAATTTTAAAATACAACAAATCTTTGCCTGGTAATGAAATTACATTCAAATCAATTGACACCGTTGTTGATCCTGATGAAGCTGTCAACTATCCTGTAGAGTTTTTAAATTCACTGGATTTACCTGGAATGCCACCACATAATTTGCGATTGAAGATTGGTTCACCAATAATTTTGCTTCGGAATTTGAATGCTCCGAAATTGTGTAATGGAAACGAGACTGGTCATAAAAAAAATCATGGCCAACATTCTTGAAGCCAGTATTTTAAGCGGAAGATTTCAAGGTGAAGTTGTACTTCTACCACGGATCCCAATAATTCCTTCAGATTCGCCTATACCATTCAAACGTTTGCAATTTCCAATCCGCTTGGCATTTGCTATGACTATTAATAAGTCACAAGGTCAAAAAAATGACAGTTTGTGGCTTAGATTTAGAAAATCCATGCTTTTCTCACGGCCAGTTATATGTTGCGTGTTCCAGGGTCGGAAAACCATCTAATTTGTTTGTGTATACTCCTGAAGGATTAACAAAAAATATTGTACATACAATGGCATTAAGATAAATTAAGTTGTAAATTGAAAAAATATACCTGTTATAAAATAGTTTGTTTCAACTTTTTTACCTTCAGTTTAAATAAGTTTAAGTTTTCATTTAAAACATCCTCTACATTTCACTTCACTCATGTTATACTCACACACTATCAGTTGGTGGAAGTGTGATTAAATGTACATGTAATGACGTTAGATATAGTAATAACTTTAATATAAATTTTTATGAAAACAGCCCAGATTGTGTCAGATTAATCAAAGTTTAAAATTTTCGAATTAAAGACGTGTGCACAGGACAACGTCTGTCGGGTCTGCTAGTATATATATATATATATATATATATCAGGGTGTAGCAAAAAGCACAAGATGTGCACACCAAACATGTCATAGTTGAGAGTTTGTTGCTCCTGGCGTCTACAAGAGTATAAAGATACTCTTTTATACTTTTTTTCATTAAAGAAGTAATCGAGCTGGCTTATACATTGACGGATTTTACTGAATTAAGTACCGTTGGAATTGCAATAACATTGTCCAAATGGATGGTACTTTGTATCTTTGTCATAGTAAGTAGCTGATGCCTATTAGATGACAAAATGATTGCTGCTTCTGGCTTGTGGAAGCGTACCTTCAAAGTAGCTGTACTCGCTTATGCCTTGGCAAATTTCGTTGAAACTGGTACAGTTGTAAATAAAATAAAATTCTTCAAATAGTTTATGTCTAGTACATGTTTTATAACTAAACTGGTTTCTTTTGTTTGATTAAAAGATTTCCACAGACGCTTATTTTGTGAATATTACAGAAAATTTAACAATTATTTTATTTTCCTCTTACCTATTAAAACCTGTGTGCCAAATTTGGCTTCTTCAGCCTTAAGTTTTTCTTCATTTTCAGCTTAGAATCATGCATAAAATCTGATATTGCATAGGCAGTCCAACCCTTGTGTTACACCCTGTAAATATATATATATATATATATATATATATATATATATATATATATATATACAGGGTGTGTGTGTGTGTTTGTGTGTAATATCTTTATAGAAAAATCTGCGTGGTAGGTAGAAGTGTAAGATGCCTACTTTCCTGTGGAATTATTGTTATTTGCTTAATTTAAAAATATTTCGAATGTGATCGTTATGAATAAATATAAATATATGGGGTTCCTAGATTACTTTTGGAGTCAACAGAATAGATATGGAAAATGTATGTCTGAAATGGTCACCTATTCTTTTCAAAAGGTGTTGATAAATAGAATATGTAAATCCATAGAATGGAAAAGCCTACTTCGTCCAAAAATCAAAAAGCGCCTACATAAGGGTGTTTTAAATTAACAGTCTAATAGATGTATGTTGTGGAATTTGAGTTTAATTTATTGCCCCGACAAAGAAAATATATACATATCTCGATCTTAAAAAACTACTACTTTAAAAAAAGAGTACTCACGTCTCTTCCAATCTTTTTTTATAAAATTTTTCCAGTGCCATAGGTGAGATTGCATTGACGTCACGATGAAGAAAATATACATAAATCCTAGGACTAAGAACAGGAGTTTAGTGATAGTTACATTTTTGTTATGAAACATAAATAGTATGATTAAAATAGTAGTTATAATTAATAAACATATTGCCGTTATGTTATAATACATTGTAAACTCAGAACAGTATCTTACATATGACAGGCTCATTCAATAAATCACAGTCTTAGAAACAAAAATGGGATTTTCGCTACTTTAAAGGGGTGTAGCCCGGAGAGCTCTTATTTTCAAAATAAGAATAGGCATATATTCGTCTCAGGAGCCGTAAGAATGTCCATTTTAAATTTCAGTACAATCGGTTGAGTAGTTTACGCGTGAAGTTAAAACAAACTGTCAAAGACACTATCGCATTTTTAATATGATTAGAATTAATCATAACAGCAGTTGTTTATATCTGTTGAACTAATTTTTCTCTACAATAATATTACTGTTAATTATGTGTTGCTGTAGCTTATTATTTACTCTATTATACCTAGCATGCAATAATTTGAGAATTGGTTTATGTAAATAAATTACGTATGTAATGGCATGCTACATACAGAAAGAGAAACCATGTGTTTAAACGACTAAAAGCTTGCAGTGCACAGGGAAAACTAAAGGAGAAACTGAATACAAAGAGAATATATTTTAACACACTAGAGAGACAAAGGATTATTATGACTCCTGCAACAACTCGTGGTACTTGAGACTAGAAGTTTTAAAAGAAAATATTTAAGACATTACTGAACTCTCTTTCTTAGTATTTGATGTATTGTTTCAGAAGTACTACAAAACCAAAATCCAGTATAGTATTTTCGAAATATAAGGGATAGGCAAATAACATTTTGGACTCACATAGATTTTTATTGATAGGAATATAATATATTACTCTCGTTTTAGACACTATGCGTAGGCTATAATACATAATAGAGTTACAATACACAAAATGTTGTGCTGCGTGACAGGTTAAGCATTCCGGTTTTAAAAGAATGTTTTTGTAATGACTTCTTATACTGGAGGATGCGTATTTATCACATCTCATCTCTCCTCTTCCGCATATCACTATCACAGCTTCAGTTGTCTTGAGAATTTAGAGTCAATACATTGACACTTATGTTTGTGAAATTGGATGCAGTTTTACTTATGCTTTTAGTAAAATACGGCTTTTCAAGTTATGTATTAGAAAGAGATGAAACTCGTATTAAATACGTAATTTTATAATTAGACAATGAAAGAGCAGGAGATAATTTAGATTTTGATGAATAGTACATACGTGAGAAAATATCCTCTTGCGCGCGTGGATGGGATAAAATTTCTAATTGGGAATCACATGGAAAATAAATATATTTTAATAAAAACTTTACTTTTTGATAATGGTTATTTCAAATATAATAATGCATAAGCCATTGTGCAATAGCACGCAAATATATAGTATTATTAAATAAAAGTTATTATTTAATAGCACAGACACAAACACTGCATGTGTTACGTAGTTGAAGTGACATAATGTTGTATGATAGCGCTTGTTTCATAAATAATATAAATTACTTTTACTCTCCTTTATAATTAATTTTTATGTCACCGTATGTCTCTTTTATATGTTTCCTGTTTGATCAAATTTAATTATATATTAATGCATATTTAAACATGAGCTTAAAGTACATAGTAATTATTATGTTTTATTGATCTGGTATTTTACTGTACAGATCCTTATTATACAGATTTGCACCTAATTATTCTTCAGATATTTGTAAGACATAATTTTAATTGCTGTCTAAGAAAGTACAGGAACAATTCTTTATGTGCTGACACATTAAATGCTGACCAATGTTAGTCTACTGATGATTTGATCAATGATTTATTGAACAACTATTTTTTTCTTACGTTAAAAAACTTAAAATTTCATGAAATCATTTGAATCCTTTGAAATTGTTTTAATAAACAATAAAACTCGTAAACGGGTCTTTATAACAGAACATCATATGATTACCTTTTCAGTTGCATATAGCACTAATGGAATTAGTATTTTCACGGGTCATTTATTTATATGAATATATAACTATTAAACCAATACTCATTTTTTTATTTTGTGCAAAAATTTTTTCCTAGACAAGTAAACTGTCATATATATATAATACATATATACACACATATATTATATATAAGTGGAATGTCTTGCATGTAAAGAAAATGGCTGCGTCTTTCTAGAATACAGGTGTATTTTTTTTATTCAAGGTATCGTGTGGACAAATAGAGAGCTTGAAAAATATGTGTTTCTGAAACGGAAAGTAATATTAGAAAATGAATAGTATGACGGAAAAAGCAATAAAACAATATCAACGGAAACAATTCTGATTCTTAGAAGATACAGATTTTATAAAATTATGTGAACTATTACATATATCTTGTATTTCCATACGTGTTTTCCAAGAGATATTCACACACAATTGAAGCACTTCCAGAGCAAACAGAAAATATTGCTGTCGCAATAAAAATGAAATGTTAGCCATACAAAAGTCCTGAAACGCGGTATTTCACTGTCAAAGAGTTTCCGCCAATAACGCTCCTTTGATGAAGTCATAATCAGACTGTATATCGTACTCGTAAACTCCTCATCCGTCACTTTTATAGAAAATATACCTATTTTTGACAGGTTAATATTATGAGAATAAAATAATAAATTACTACCAAATGTTATACGCTATATTTTTACCTGCATTTCAATATTCACATGCTCTGTAGTTTTGAATATTTATAACATTTTTCGTTTCAAACACTTTGCTATATTAAAATATGTTTTGATTTGTATACCTGGAATAATTTAAAAGATATATCATACCCTATAATAATTTTTCAGGTATATCAAGACAACCTTTTAGTTTTTTAGTGTGCTAACATATAAATCTCCCATAGTTTATAAACATTAAAATATCAGTGTAAAGTGTTGTTGGGAAATGTTAGATCTACTTAAACATATATTGGTAGTAAATATAATGTATTAAGACTGTTATCGCCATAGTTTAAAAAAGGATTGGGAAACGGATAACTAAACCATTGGACTACTACAAAGTGGTAATCAAATTCTGTATGTTATACCCTAGGACTTAAAACTTTATTCTTATGAAATGGAATTTTTAACACTATAAAAAAACATTTTCTTTACTGTTGCGTTTTGTTTTCTAGAAGAATCGACTCTAGAATTTTTCCACGACTTTAGAATAAAATATATAAAATGTTTAAAATAAATGCAGAAAATTGTGATTCAATCTCGATATCAATAATACATCCAGGCAAATTTTTTATAAGGTTAAATTTAATATCCCTTCAAGAACGAAATACTATTATATATATGCTCAATATCATATTCTTAGAAGTAATTTTGAAACCATACCGAGTTTCAAAACGTATATTTTACTATTAGGAAAAACATTTTCCCCAGATCATTAGTCTCTCCCCATATACTATTTGTTGTTAACTTTGATAAGCTTACGTCCGATTTCGATAATATGCTGAAGATACGATTTAAACTTTATAATTGCAATCTAATGGTAATGGCACCAATAACCTTAATAATAATTAGTTGTAGATCTGTACATAAAAGACTGTGCTGGAAAAATATACCTAAAATGACTGTTGTACGTACAATAATAAATATGAAGACACTTTAGAATTATGTTGTGTGATACTGTCTTCTAATCTTTATTCTGTTATAGATTTTATTGTTTGAGACTGACAACTCATCCTAGAATTTATCATCAACTAAACGTTAAAATCGAGATAGTAGTCAATTTTAAAATTTTATTTAATTATTCTAAATCTCTACATTTAATATAGCATAAAATTAACTTGACGAGGATTGCAATAAAACCGGCACTTGCTGTGAGTAAATATTTTATGAACTATGACTATTATTTGATACCTTGGATAATAATACCAGTGGACTAGCTACTAATATTTGCAATGAAATAATAGAACACAGCTTCCTTGTATGTAAAATCTAGCCCAACTAACATTTCTTTGAAAACATTTAAAATGTCTTGCGGGAAATAATTGCTGTTGTATACAAGCCGCAATGATCAGTTTTTAATATCTGATTTAGGGAATAAAATAAACCATATAATAAATTCATGGTTTATATTCTTGGAACTGTATAAATAACTAAAATTAGTTATCAAACCATATACTATATTTAATTGGATGGTTTAGCTTTTTACGTATAAATCACAGTAATACTCTAATTTGTTTAATGCATTTATTTCACACATATAATTATTTCTTGCTTATTTAAAACTAATTATGCTCAGTAATTGATCAGTAATATAATATTGTATATTTCAGAGTTTAGTGTGTAACCATAAGAATGAAATGACTAGTCTACGCATTAGTAAAAGATTTTTAGCTAGAAAAAGGACAAGGTAGGTGTATGCCACACCACATGTCGTACAAGCTCTGCTGAGATTCCTTGTAAACTTTAAAATGCAGGAGCTCAGTTCAATCAATTCATTGTCGAGATGTTCTCAATACAGACATTGAGATGGACAATCACGAAGAAAATTTTACATCCTCTCGTGCAGGATTAAGAGAAACTCGCACCCTTAAATGGCACTAAGTCAAATTTCATTGTTGCACATGCACCATCATATATCTTACTCTTGTCTGCGTAGAATTGAAGTTTCTCCGCAGTTTAAAAGTCAACAGATGAAATAATTCTCGAGACATCTTGCCATATAATGCATTCTCGTTTGTTCTCATTAAATTAGTTTCCAAAACAATTTTCAATTAATAAAAGCTTCCGTGAATTAGGCTACCCTCCTTAGGTACCCTAATACCCTAGTACCCTCCCTTAGGGTACTACGATGCATGATTGTGCTGATATAAAAAATTTACATTGACTTTTAATATTTGCTTTCCCACTATTTTCAACGAATAAAAGCTTCCGTGAATTAGGAAGGGTAATACGATGGAAGATTGTCGTGATATAAAAAATTTACATCGACTTTTAATATTTACTTTCCACTATTTTCAATGAATAAAAGCTTCCGTGAATTAGGGTACCCTCCCTTAGGGTACTACGATGCATGATTGTGCTGATATAAAAAATTTACATCGACTTTTAATATTTGCTTTCCACTATTTTCAATGAATAAAAGCTTCCGTGAATTAGGAAGGGTAATACGATGAAAGATTGTGCTGATATAAAAAATTTACATCGACTTTTAATATTTACTTTCCACTATTTTTGTAACAAGTGTTTGAGTATCAAACAATTGAATTCAATCTAAAAATTAATTTATTATGCTATTCTTGTTTCTACCATGGTTACCCATAAGGCCAATTTAAAGATATTAATAGCATAGAGAAACATTCACCACCATTACACCCAGTATTGCTAATATATAAATCAAGCTTCACGCGACAAATCTATAAGTAAATTCGTCCTCGACATATCGAGTGGACAGACATACAGAAATACAGTTTTTCCACCACCCACGACTGACTAACTTCTTCAACACGATTTATCAAAAGAATTACTGAATTTAATCTATTACAAAATTAAATAACAATTATACATATTTACTTTATGCTTATAATATTGTCACGAAACATACTTTTTAAACAATTGTTTCAGCATTCCTCCATTTACTTCTAAAATTAAAAATCTTTGCAGCATCTTTAGTTACTCTAGAATACCTCTAAATGAGCTGTTGCAGAATTTAATTAAAAAGATAATCTTGTGCGGTTGCTCTTTCTTATTGCAGCTCAAACCAATAACACGTGAATAGGCTTTGTTGCCTCTCAGTGGTTTTATTTTTATTTTTTATGAGTGTATCTGCAGAAATGTACGATATCAAGTAGATATTGAAACTATATTAAAATTGTGTTTTATTTATACAATATATAATCGAAAGCAATAAGTAATAGAATTATTTTTTGGGTTGTTTTATAGTAAACACTTACTAGAACTACTATAAACTTTAGCGTGGCTATTTTATTAGAATTTATTGTGAAATAAATTTAGGTACACCAACATGTGAAAATGTTCTAATATTTATGTGCTTTAGAAGTAATTAAATATAAAACTATTTTAATGTCAATTCTTGTTTTATACTGATTTACTAATCATTAGTTTTCATTAATTTCAGTACCATTTATTATTACAAAACTTACTCTTCAGTTAATAAGTTATGACTCCCTTGGTTTCTTTGGTTTTAAAATAAACTTTTTTTAAATATTTGGACTAGAATTAAAAACAGACTTCTTTCCGGGAAATTTCCAATTACATTTCTTACATAATTGGAATGGTTTATCTAGCTACATAAATGGTATAACATTGCATGAAATGGAAACTAAATATACTATGTACGTACATTAGCGTATTCAAAATAGGTTTTAAACGTTCATCTTTTAAATAAAAAATAAATATAGTGGATGGTTCAAAAATCTTCTTATTTTTAAACATAATAACAGTATTAAACTGTACTCTGCATTTAAACGTATAATGCTCCAATACTCTATTAAAACAAATCATGATTATTTGTTTACAGTACCATTGGAAATCGTTATTAATAATAAACAGTTTTATATGAGTTTTGAAAATAAAAGACCCATTCATTATTTATTTTGAAGAATGATGAAATGTTTTTAAAAATCAGACATACATGAGCGTAGCGCGTGACATTCATTTATGCTAATGCCAACATCTCACGACGGAGGAGAGAACATAAAGGGACTGAACGGCTAAAGGATCACCAATGACTGATCGGACATGTGTGACGCTAAAGAAGCTGGACTACTCCAGCTCTTTACTAAAGTTTTATTTTATGGCCTTGATTATAGTGTACCTCTTGAATAGGCCGTCTAAATGAGCCACAACCTAAAACTACATACTTATACGTAATGTCCCTTCCCATCCATCGCTTCTGGTATTCTATATCCTTTTGACCTGTGACATTTTAAAACCTAGAATGACTCATTACATTGTAAGATGTGCCGTCTTGGTTTCTTACTTAAACATTCATGAGAGCATTTCCTTTCATAAAGTTCGTAAGGCCGTCAGCATAGAGTAATAAATAGACTAATATCCTCAAAAAGTTTAACGATGTTTACATAGGAATTACTCTTTTGACTAAAGGCTAGTAGACTAGTAGTAGAATTTTGGCTAATTGTATTGCAGCATGTCTACTATTACAACTAATATCAATTTGTTAAATAGTCATTGCAATGCTCTATTATCAGAGGAAAACCATTGTTGAATTTAATGGATTTTGGAAAAGGAATATAGCTCTAATGCATATTACTCTATCTTAAAAAGTTATCATTCTTATACAACAATACATGTTCCACATTAAAGGCAAATATTTGCTTTCAATTTTAAAATTTATGAACTATGGATAAGCTAACGATGATTATAGACTGTACATTTACTGAAAAATGTAAGCTGAGTAAGTGAAATATTATAACATGGATTGTGCTCCCATAACTTATTAAATATTCTGGAATATATGGATACATCTGTAGACTTTGTGTTCTTGGCAACAAAACAAACAAAAACAAATTGTCGACATGATAAATCGTAGGCTCCAGCTGTCCGTGAAAATTATAAGCTGTTATTTCGTTAAGGGCTTAAAAAACCAAGAGAATTTCGTTTCACGCAAATGTAGCTGAAAAGAATGGAAGGAAATTAATTGCCCTCTACAATGTAGTTTTCTTTTAGAGTTACGCTCGCACCCACACAAAATGTTTCGCTACCTGGGAATATAGAGTCACTCCTGATGCAAATGAAATCTGTGGAATTTAGTAATAATAAGAATCAGAACAATTTAATACAGTCAATAGTGTAAAACATTGTTTACATATTTCATACAGAGATTCCATTCTTCACTATAAAATAATCATACAGCCCCTTTGAGACGATTGGATTGAAAATTACGATACATTTCCCTTAAAATAGTATACAAAGCAGTTAAAATTAGATTTTCTCGCACTTTTTAATAAATATTAAAAAACAAAACCTCATTCCTCCTGTAATTAAAATATTAAATATATTTTATAGTTAATGAAACCAACATATACAACTTAAATTTAATTTTTACTCTACTGAAGAATCTACGAGGCTGGCAATCCGTACACAATAATTTAAAAACAGTGAAGAATGACCCTCATGTTAAAGCCTGCTGAAGACTTTCTGTGGTTTCGAATTCTGTGGTTGAGTTATCATACTAAAAAATGAATTATATTAAATCAGAGAGAATTACTAATAGACAAACCGACGACGCGCTGCTGTTCCCTAATTTCATTGAAAGTTAATACTTACCAAGTACTAATAAAATGTAGAGATTAGTTTGCCCTTTAAATCTCTAGGGCATATACTCCTATAAATGTATTATTTTTTTATATATCAAATAACCTGTTCTATGCAATAAAAAATGAAGTATTACTTTCTAAAAAAAATTAGATTAGATATCAGATTTATCCTTTCTTCCTGATTTTTGAGGTTTAATAGTAGAGAGGACCTTAGTGTAATAACTTATCCTTTAGTAAATTTACTTTTCATTTAATTTATTCTTTACCTCAGTCGGTCATTTTTTTCTTTGCACGGAACACTCATTTCGTTTCCTGTCCTTCGTTCTTTTTATGAATAAAGCACATCAACGGTCAGGTAATCAATTATCAGGTCAGTTGGCTTATCAATGAAATGATACATTTTGTACTAACTGTTGAACCAGTTTTTCCCTATTTGTGGTGATCAGCCACCACATATGTTAAATCTAATTAGTTTTCACCTGATTAATTTACCTTAGGTACTCGTATAAATGTTTCAGATCCGGGGTGGAATTTTTTAAGAGCGTTAAATCTTAAAATATGTTTTCGATTACTGTTTAGACAGGGGCTTAATATAATTATTTCTTCTACGTTCCATGTGTTTCTAATATACTATACAGCCGCATGTGAAACTGACTGACTGACTGATATATGTATACAAATTCTAACCTACATCTAGAAGTGCTGGAAACTTGAAATTTTGCACGCAGGTACCTTTTGCCGTATAACCAACAGGAAAAGTCTGAAAACCAGGAATTTTTACTTTTAAACCCCTAAAAAAAATTCCAGAAAAATCACGCATTCTTTACCCTTGCAGGCCTTTTTTGTAAGCCCGATAGTGGGCGAATCGTTGGAGCTAGCTTCGATCTGACGAAAAATCGTTAGTCAGGAATGAAGTGAACTACAAAAAAGGTCAAGTGACTTTTTGTACTATCTCGTGTGGTTAAGCCACAAAACGCGAGAATGTTTGACATTCCAGAGATTTTTTTCGCTTAAAATAAAGTTTCTAGCCCGATAGCGGCCGAACGGTAGGTCGTAGCTCAAATCTGATTGACCCATCAAATTAGCAAATTACGTGAACTACAGAAAAGGTCTAGTAACTTTTTTCCCCTATCTCCATTTGTTTGGCCCGAAAAACGTGATTATGTGTAATTCTTTTGTTACTTTTACGTGAAAATTTTGTTTACGGGGTCGATAGCGGCGAAACCATTGGTCGGAGACAAAATTAAAACAAAGGTCAGAGTTAGAAAATAATGTGATCTACAAAAAAGGTTAAGTTACTTTTTACTCTATTTTCCATTAGTTTGACCGCAAAACGCGATTAAGTGAAACTATTTTGAAATTTTCGCCTACAAATTTACATTCCGGGCTTGATAGCGGCTAAACGGTTGGTCGTAGCTCAAAACAAATTTTCAGTAAGATTTAGGAAATTACGTGATCTACAAAAAAAGATCAGTAACATTTTGCCCTATCCTCAACGGTTTGGCCGCATAACGCGTTTTAAAGTTTGGATTTTTTTAGTGTTACGTGAGATTTTGTTTCTGGGCTCTATTTCAGACAAAATCTTAGTTCTAGCCCAGATTAAAAATTTTATTTTAATACAAAATAATGCGATCTACACAAAAGGACTAGTGAGCTTTTACTCTATCTTCCATGATTTAGCCGTTTTTTTAAAACGTGATTATATTGAAAATTTCACTTAAAAACTTACTTTTTCGTGCTCGATAGTGGCCGAACCGTTGCCTCTAGCTTAAATGTAAAACTTTTTTGTAAGTAGCTATTGAAAGGATCTACAAAATAGGCCCAGCAGCTTTCTATTGTTTATCTTTCCGTAAGCCTGATAAATGCTCTAAATGGCTAATTGTTTGTCGTCACTTTTAGGTGTTTTAAATTTTGCAACTATAATTAGTGCGATTCATGCTGGTTCCATATTGACCTTGTATTACTACGTTAACGAGTGACTAAAACCCCCCTCCACATCGGGAGTTGGCTGAGCTTTAGTGAAGCTTCAATTTAGATAGGGACAAAGTGTTTTTTTTTAATTTTTTTATGAAATATTAGTTCATTGTCAAAACTCTGGCGTGGAATGATAATTTCCGAAGTAATTTAAACCCCTTGATCAACGTTTTTATTTTGATAAAAATTACTGTACACATGTTCTCGTAGCACAGAAACACATTTCCCAGAAAAGTACCACGCGTTCTTATAACCCCCGATAACATTAACCCCCCCACTCGAGAATTTCTTGGTTGATGAATTCCTGATTAAATTAAACCCCCTTATCAACTTAATAATCTGATAAAGGTAGTTTTACATTTATTTACACTATATCTGTTTACACAACAGCTGACCAGTGCAGAATTTTATCCCAAGCGTTTGTACCGACTAAACCAGAGATCGTAGCTCAAATCCGAGGATAAAATCGAAAGACAAAAATTAAATTTCCGACAAGAAAGGTCCAATCACTTTTTGTCGTATCTCTAACTGTTAAGCCACAAAATGGCCTTAGAATCAAAACTTTGATTAAAACTGGAAAATTCAATAAAATAGGTCTAATGCTATTCCGAATTCTGCTTATCCCCGAATTTGGCCAACACCCCAAAAGGGGGCCTGGGGTGTGTCATTAACCCCCGGGTAACATTACCCCCCCCGGGATTTCCTGGTATGACCAGATAACCTCCTGAGTACATTAAACCCCCTGATGTGTTAACCCCCCCCCGGTAACATTATACCCCCTGGGAATTTCCTGGCATGACCACATGTCCGAATTTTACAAATCACTAAATCTCTTAACCCCCCTTGGGTTTCCTGGTATGACAAGATCACCCCCCGATGTCTTAACCCCCGGTATCGCTAAACCTCCCCCTGGGAATTTCCTGGCATTACATAATGTCCGAATTTGACCTATCACTAAATCATTCTTATTCCCGAATTTGGCTAACACCCAAAAAAGGGGCCTGAGGGCGTAGCCCCCAGCTAGCCGAAGGCGAGTCGTGTATTATACAATGTTTTGCTAAATAATGTATTTAAATAATGACAATATTTAATAAATTGAGTTATAACTATCTAATTGTATGGCGATTGCATAGCAATGACTTTCAAAGTCATTATTTGATTATTAAATTTAAAAATTATATATAACGATCTTCGTAATGCATGTTTGTGAAGTGGTTACATGAAAGCATATTAAATTATTTATAACTGCAGCTTAAGTGGAATGGAATAAAAAATGGTAATTTGTTCAACAATTCCAGTAAATAAATGCAAAGGTAATTCATTTTATATACACTCTCTTGTATGTTATTTCCCAGCGGCTTCATTTAATTTTGAAACACAAGCTTATTTAGGCTGTTTCTTGCTCCAAATCAAGCGTAGTTAGAAAGTAAATTCATGTTATCGCGATATACTAGTTTTAAACAACTATGATATAGCTAATGTTGTAATAGTTTGTAAAACAAAAATAAATATAAGTTTTTCTGCATCTTTTTTAATGAGTCAACATTAACCTTAATAAATTAATGGGAATATGAGCAATGTCAATCATAGGGGTAGGTAAGTTATTTGATATTTTATTTGACAATCTTAACATAAAAAGGTATTAAGAATTTATCGGCTTAGAAATCCAATCCATCATGTTGATTCATGGCAGCTTTGTTATTACTCCAGCTTTCTAGGCCGGTTTGAGAATTAAAATTTCAAAATCTTTATATCATGACTACGTTTCGTTTAACCAGAGATTTATAGTGATTTGAATATTTTCATAAGCAAGACTTAAACCTAAACATTTACCCACATTAAGCTGATAATACAATATGTTGTATGAATTAGTATTAGATGAAAATTCACTTCCAAAATTTACATTCTATATCCTAAAGCCATAAAATCCTATGTAGCTACACATTATCAGTACAAAAGAAAAAGCTTAGAATTCCAGTACACGTTTCAATTTCATAAAACGCTAATATCATTTCCAGAAAATAGGAAGATAAAAAAACGGCTCAAATTAATAAATATATTGCTGGAAATAAAAAATAGTGAGCGCAAATTCTCTTACAAAACTCTTGCCTTATTATTGTAACTGATGTGTACTAATAACTGTAATTTCGATGTTTTAGTAAGTTCTATCCTCTACTAATTATTTTAGAATCTAAACGTAATACTACGAATTGAATAATCTCTACTCAGATTTATGAACAAGCAGCATATTAAAAAACTTTTTAACAAGAAGGAGTTTATACAGTTTGGACAGTTTTTTTCTATTATGTATGTACATTGACATTCCCAAAACTACTGATTCTATATTTAATTAATAATTTTCAATGTATATATTTTGTGTCTGCTTCCATTCGTACTACTTAAGATTTTTTGCATTTTGCAACCCTCTAACTTGGAAATCGATTTGAAAATATGGCATATAAAACCATATAGAGCAGCCAGACAAATCAATTTTCAAAGATGACATTTTCACCAGAAGTTACCTAGGAGTTGCAAGAAAATAATTCACTATATTTTTTTGCACTTGGCTGTAGACGTTCATATTGTACGAAAATAATGCGTAGGGAGTTTTCCTTGTTATTATAATTTACCTCAACGATATTGTGGTATGTTTCTTAGTCACCTGCTGGTTCCAGAAGACGTTCCTTTAGGAGTCGTTTGAAACATAATATGACTAACCAAACTGAAACGAAATGCCTGAGTTTAATTTCCTTCCATATATTAAAGTCCGTATTACTGTACAATGTGAGTATAATATATAATTTTTTAATTGATTGTATAATTAAGTGCTTCTTAAAATTTGGATTTAAAAGTTGTGTTGTATCGGCTTCGATAAAGTTCTTTTTTATTAAATAAATATGTTTCATGTTTTTTGTTTTCTTTATATTATTGCAGATTTTTACATCCGATATATTTTGAATGAAACTATTATGTTCAGAAGTACTGTTGTGAATCAGCACCGTCTACTGTAGACTATTTAAATTAATAATATTTATCCCGCATGTTGTATTAAGAGATATATTAATTATATCGTTAGAAGTAGCGATATACTCTACTGTCATCAACTAGTGTTGATGACAGTAGAGATCGGATTTGTCTAGATACTGCGAATGCTGATACCGCTACAGACACCATCATTTATGAGGTATCAGTATTGTATAAACATGCAAAGAATACAAAGAATCTCAATTCCTCCATAATACAACATCGCTCCAGTCAAGCCATTACAATTCACAACCTTACGACTTTCCCTCCCCGTTAGTGACTCTGGATTAACCCAACCTTGGCGTCAATATAAGGATGTAAAATATGCTTTAAGCACTTAGTGAGGATTTGATCTATTAATAGTTTTAAAATTTATATAAATATACTAGATTAAATTAAACGGGATCAATTAATACCACATTGGATTAGTGTATTAAAAGAGACAATACTAATTATGAAATTAAATAGTAATTTTAGAATAAAGCATTAAATCTAGTTTTATATTAAATTATCATACAGTTAATAAAAACTAACTTATATAGTTAATTAGGTAAAACATTACACAATTATATGTTGCTAGTAAATTGTGGGGGTACCTAGTGTTATTGAAGACATTGTGACACAAATATTGTTGCAATATTTATTTATATTGTTATTTTTTTAATTCATAGTAATTTTTACTCAATAATTCCCATTTTGTGCTATATAGTTGCTGTAAATTTAATTGTGTTAGTTATTATTTTATGTCATTAGTTATGCATAATAATAATGCATTTTTCTACAATCAAACTACTATATACAATTTCATTCATAGTCATTTTATAAAATAATTGCCATAAATAAAATAAATAACCTTCCAAAGTGTTAAAATGATCTCAAACGCGATTACAGTGTTGATTGGTTTCTTGCATTAAACAGGGAAATCGCGCAATGAGAACCCTGACTCCAGCACTGAAAGTGAGTTTAATTGGCTGTGAATGAATGGAGTGTAAATGTTTGAAAGTGGCCTGATTTCAAATGAATGTAAAATTTTATAAATTAAGTTATGTATTAAATTAGTATAGTAAATTTCAAATTAACGATTTTATGTTATATAACTCAAATTTTATTACGGAAGTATATTTAACTTGATAAACTAAATATGATATTATGTATTTTAAAAGAAATTTGAGGTATTTGCGGAATAAACAGTGGCGGAGGACCGACAAAGGAGAAAAGGTGCAGTCAGCTTTCCTTACGTTTATATTAACCCCTTCTCTGTAATACTGCCGCCCCATCACGACCTTAGAGAATGCACAATGTGTATATATATATATATATATATATATATATATATATATATATATATATATATATATATATATATATAGACACACACACACACTTACAAATATATATATATATATATTATTATCCATTACTTTTATATACACAGTTTTAATAATCAAGTTTTAATTTAATTTTTCAATTTAATAATTCAGAATTTACATTTTTTCTATTACTACATTGTCTAAATGTTTTCTTGAAATTCATCAAAAAATGTTTTCTAAGTAAGTTATCTAACAATTAAACAAAACTGGGATACATTTAAGAGCATAATCCTATTAATGGAAGAAGTTACGAATGGAGAAAATATTGACTGTGTACCCTAGTTAATTATAGGTCCAAAACGATGCACTTTGTATCCAAGTTACAGAACGTATGTTGAAAAGTTGTCTGTGACTGTTGCAGTTTCATAAGTAAAATCGAAATTACCCTTTACTGACTCTCCCTTTTAGTCTGATTATAAGATTCTTGACCTAGTCACTGACCGATGAGAGCGGATAGAACGAGCTTAAAAAGGGATTTCCTTTTCTCTATGAAGAAACAAAATCGTTATAGATTGTTTCGTAATAACATGAATTTACCGTCAGATTATTACATTTAAAACTGCCTAAACAATTAAACAATTATTTTAGATCTTAGTTTAGTTTAATTACATTTATATGTTAGTATTTACTATTGTACATTTTAGTATTTATATTGTACATTTATTCATGACAATAAAATTATTTACATACGCTGATTGCCACCGATTCATAGGGTATGAGTTTCTATGGTAACTAGCTTCGAGTTGGTGGTTAATCACTATAGTTAGGCACCTGTGCTTATCGCGCTTTAGACTCCCACATATGTGTTATACGTGTCATGCTTTGTGTTAGTTGTTAACAGTGAAGTGTATTAATTTTTTTCCAAATGTATAGTGTTGTTCATTTTGTTTTTGTGACAAAGATATCAACTACCATATTAGGGGTTTTGGTTTTATGAATTTGAGAGTTTAGTATATTTGGGAACATATCTTTTATACTAACTAGTAAAAAGATTCAATTACCTGTATTAAATAAAATTTGTAAATATTTCAGAACAACTGAGTTTGTTATGTTAATTGTATATCAATTAATGAGTACGAAAATACCTATTATACACTACTACACCAATAATTGTAGTATCAAATTAACCTTTCATGAACAGTTTTATGACGGTAAATAAGTCTAAGTCTGAGCGCGTAATATACTAAACGACTGGCTGTTTCACGTAAAGGTAAAATGGGTTTCAACGAACGCTGACACATTTTAGCGTTTACAGTTAACAGCGTTTTACCGGAGTGACGCTCACTGTCAGCCGTGTCACGCTTTGGAACTGCCTCAACTCGGCAATGAGCGCTGCGAACACGTATTTGATTAAGTACTATTGGATAACACTAAGCTTATTTAATCATGGAAGGATGCTGTTAATTTACTTCTAGCATAGGTTCCTATGTGAGAAAACTTAGTTAATTGTAAAAGGTATGTATTAGTTTATATATTGTATCTTTTGTTGAACTATGAGGGAGTTTTCTTGAAATGCACTCCTATTAATTGAAAAAGATGTAATTGTACAACAAATTTACTTAAAAAAGGACATGTTAAACTATATCATGTTAATTTATATTTTTTAATTTTAAGTTTAAACTGTTTATGAAACATCACGTGGTGTATTACATGTGGTTTTCGCGTAATATTTTGTTAATTAAAATTAAGAAAAAATATATTTACGTATCATAAAGTCTGAGGTTCCATAAAAAGTTTCAAGCCAATACGTACTTTTATTAGACAACAACTACCACGTATTACATGTTACAGTTATATACGATTGTTCATGTACTTAAAATATTGTAATTGTTTGACTTTATCGTTGCCATCATGGTTCCCCGTACGTAAAATTTTCACTAATGCTCAACCATAGCGCATGGAGTGATATTCACCATTATCAAATTTGATATTCTTTGTATGGAAATGAATTTTCATAAAAATTTCCAATCAACTGATATTATTGTTTTTGAGATGTAACGTGGACGGTCAAACAGATATTGAATTTATCTAGCTCATTGAATGACAGCGTTTGATACCGCTAAACCAATAAAATTATTGTATATTTAATTATAACAGAATAGCGTCTTTAAAAGCGTTGGATTCACACATGTAACACATTGTATTTTTTTATAACAGCCCTTCCAGGTAACAATCCATGAAGACTGGAGAATTGCAAAATATGTTTTAGAACCGTACATGAGTATTAATAGGAATTTACATTATTTTAAAGAGGATACAATAGAAATGTTAGAGATAAAATATTTAATCTTTATGGTACATTTTTTATTTGTAACTTTGAGAAGGGACATATTTTTAAGATGCATTACTTAAATTAACAAAACTAGGAAGTTAATAACATTTAACAAAATTATATTGTTCTATTATTAACTTCAACAGTTCGGCCTGAACATAAGTTGTCCTAAAATCATATGACTTCATCGCCTGATGACCATCACAAAAAAGGTGTTCGTTTTCTACCGTTTATGCAATTTACACACTAGCAACGTACGTATATTGCCGTCACTCCGGCAGTCACATCTAAGCTTACTTACTAATAGAAGTTGTGTTTGTAAGTTTTATATCCCTCACTTAAACTTACAAGTAAACTTTGCAATGTCGATTATTTATTACTACTACCTCAGACACAACCACCTTCATATCTTTCGTCTATTCGAGACAAAGCTACACATGTCGCTATACAGTATGTTACAGCCATCATATTTACCCATAACATTTTTATAAATATGATCATTAACGCTCAGCCAATTCCTATGAACTGACATACACCATCTCTGAATTCGATATTAGCTGTGTAGAAATGAAAAGTTATGCCGATTGTTTACGTTATTGATCAGTTTTTTAAGGTATTTTGCAAAATGGCAGACTACATAAAATACAATAAATATTTCTAGTCAAGCGAGTTGGAGCTCTCAGATAAACCTATTACGGAAAGTGGGGGCCAGCACATTACCCCCCTTACATATTACGGTACATTATTTGGCCTAAGTTTAATTTTGTCAAGGTTTATAAATATGAATTTAGTTAGATTCATGCTATTCATATTACTTTTCTGTACATGGAAAATTAAATGCATAGGTGTTTATTAATTGATCGCCACAATCATATGTACTTGGGATATTCATTATTGAATATCAGTACTAATTATTTCTGATTTTGTTAAACTTAAAAGACGTTCATAAAAAGTTCTTATGATAAATATAATACGTAGGTTTACTAAAAATAGCATGCAAAGATTAGTACAGAAAACATTTAATGTTTTTAATAAATTCATTACTTCGTATAGATGTACAAAAATAAATTTATCGGGTATTTTATGAATACGTTCAGTTTTATCATAGTTCACTTATCTTGGCGGAAGAATGTCAAAACATCTTCTTTAGAGGCTAGGATATTGGAGTTTTGATAAATACATAATAATAATTATAATTTACTGCTTCCTTAGTTTATTTTCAATATAACTAAAAGTGAATTTTAAAAGTAAAGCAGTTTTGTTTAAATTGCAATAACGTAATTTATTACATAGTTGGATTCATAAACTATAATGCTTTTAAGTTATTTAAAAAAGGAATAATACAGATATCTTTTTATGTGAATGCAATAGACATTGACAACGCACATTTCAAAATAGCCTCTATCATAAAATCTTTCAGACAACTTTTAATATCCTTTAATGGTGATTTATGTAGCATTTTGAACGGTATATACATCATCATAAAACGTACCTGCTGCCAAATACACTTCTTAATACATACGTCACACAAATTACAGTTACGTTTATGAGAATTTGTCAGTTATTGGGGTACTATCTGATTACGGGAAAAAGAGGAATTTGAGCAATATACAAATTAAATATATTAAAACAATTTAAATTAGCTTATTTTTATTAAACATGTTTTTTAGTTTATGTTAACCAACATAAATAAAGGTTTTATTGTGTTAGAAGTAGTACCGAGAATGTTTTGATAGATAACAAATTTATGTTCCAATATTTACACAGGTTACGTAGAAATGTACGACGGGTAACGTAAGGAGTGTCGGTAATGTACACATTAATTACCCACATCAATGATGTCAACAATGTACCCACATCTGTCGTTCATAAAACACTGCTGTGGACAAATATTAGTCTAGTTTCGGTCGACTAGTTCACAAACTGTCAAATTATATCAAGTAAATTACTTCTGAAGAAAAATACTTGGCACAATATAACAAAAATATGAAGCTACAATTACAAACATGGTTGAAAGTTGTTATTTTCTGTATTTGCGCATAAGTATTTAGAGTAAAAAACAAGACTCCCACGTTATGGTGGTTATTACAGATGGTCGATTACATAAGGGCTGTTTCAATATGAGGGATTACACGTAAGGTACCTACAATTACCGTTTGTATAGAACAGGAATAACCATTCTGTTAGTAATAAACACTTCGAACTCCAGTATATGAATTAAAATAATGAAATGGGCCGTATTTTAGGGTATTTGTAAGACGTTTTGTTAGGCAATTTTCTTAATAAAAATATATTTATTTGCTCCTAGACTGTGGGAGTATAAGTAAAGAAAAATTAACTAAATCTTTCCGCATTATTTACGTCAATCTTTATTTATAAACAAACATGGTTTTATATTTATTTTATTCGTAAATTTAAGGATAATGAAAAAGTATATGCATATAAACACTTTATATTATTTTACGATTAAAGTGTATTTAAAATATAGATCTGTAATCATTTGCTTTAAAGGTTATATTGTATGCATTATGTATATATGATCAATACTTATTTTTCATTTAAACATCAAGTATGAAGGACCACAATGACCAGTTTCTAACAAGAGGACATTAGTCTAACTCTCACTCAAAATTTGCACTCAACCTCAGGACACTGCCGGGATACTATAATTCTGTCAGATATAGATCATCATTGAGTAACATCAAAAGACAATATTGAAGAAAATAAAATATTTAACAGAAAACACTTATCAATATACATTTTTAATCGACATTGTATTGTGTGTGTGTGTCTTGTATATTTTATTCCCAGTACCAAAAACAGAAATCCGTATGAAAAATCTATTTTTAAATACGTAGACTGTACATTTAGCAGAAAACCCCCACGGAAGTCGGGATGCCGGAACTATAATTTAAAAGGTACTCGCCTAGGTAAATATTTTATTTAAACCTTTTGGGTTCCTCACAAAAAATTTGCTCTGCAAAGAACAGTCCCGACTCACTAGAGACTAAGAACGACTGAGTATTATAATCATATCTAAAAACTACATAAAATAATTTTTTTAATTATCCATCATTAATAATTTATTCTGTATTTTTGTATTAGGAACATCAAAATTTTATTGTTTGAATAGTAACATAAAAACTTACAACGTTATAAATAAAGTACTGGATCTAAATAAATTCCTGAAAAAAAAAAAAAAAAAAAAACAAAAAACAAAAAAACAGTTGGTACACTAAAGCATATTTATCATCCTATGTTTTCATCCTATACTTTACTATTATTTTCAGTTGCCGTTAGAAAAATGTATACATTGAAATGGGAAAAAGTGTGGATTTCATATTATTTGGAATCATTTACATCAACCACCTTTCACTAAAAATGTAGATTGGATTAATTTATAGAGCTCTTGCTTCGTTAATTGCTTTTTCCCTGAGATCACGACAAGTAACCATTGAATTAGATCATGTAATTCACTTAGAACAAGACAATGGAAAACCAGAATACACAAATGTACTAACATATGTATAGTATGCATTACATAAACAAACAAATGAGTTTTTAATTTTAGAATTTTATACAAAAATTTATAAAATATATAATATGTTTTCTAAAAAAAGAAATCTGAGGTCTACTGAGGGTAGTATGTGAACTAGACGAGTAAAATCAACCATTCCTTATTCAGATTCAGAGCAATTGCAACATAACATTCACTAAGATCAATATAGTAACTGGATTTTATATCAATGTTTAATAATAATTTAGAATAATAATGAAGAATTTGAATTATTCCATTTATAAAATTAAACGCCACAGGGCGTTAACTGTAATATACATGATAGTATTTAAGAACATTTATAAGTCTACACGAATTAAAATCTCCTTACGATTCTAATATTGATGGAATAAAATATTAGTTACGCATTCTGATGTTAATTAAAACAATAACCGAGAAGTCTCAAAATGGGTTAAATAACTTTCAAAAGAAAACGATTTGAGAACGTTGAATCAGAAAATGTGAAAAAGCAATAGCTGTCAATCAGGTACGATGAAATATATTTACTAAGCTTTCTTGATAGATTATATATATATATATATATATATACATACATGCATAAATATATGGAAATTATGCTAAAGCATGTATATATATATATAAGTAGATAACAAACTGGCGGTCCTGGACCACTTTCGGAGCCAACAGTAAATCAAGGGAAAATACTGTTTAAAGGGCAATAAACGAATCTGTAACTCACGAATAAAAAATAACCGAATCTATAGCTGTTTGCTTCTACTTTCTCAAATCAATCTATTTTAAATGTCTGCTACGAATAAACGAAAAGTCTTCTACTCTACAAAATTGATAGTAACACAATATTTATCTTTAATAGTCTTCTTTCCAGTAACAACCAAGTGTAATTTATCATGTTTATTCAATTCTTTAATCTTTTTTTTCATCCAAACCAGTCAAAAATCTGTTCGGTAAGTGTACTTTATAATCTTCCAACTCGGCAATTATTGTAAACCCGAATTTATCTTTCATTTTCTCCAGATTCAAAATTTTGTATTTCTTATTTTCTTCTAATTCATTCAACTTCTTATATTCTTTGAACTTTAAATCACCAACCTCATTTAATTCCTTTAGTAGCTCCATTTATATAGAACAAAAATTTTAACTAGCGATTTTTTCTAAATTCCAATTTTATAGTGAATTTTCGAGAAATATCGTTCAAATTATCAACTTTTTTAGGTACATACAAACTGGTACTAGAGTTTTTTGAAAAATCCTGAAAAATCTACCGATTTATCTCTAATTATTGCGAAGTTTTAGCTTAAAAGTTGATAATTTGAACGATATTTCTCAAAAATTCACTATAAAATTGGAATTTAGAAAAAATCGCTAGTTAAAATTTTTCTTATATAAATGAAGGGTGAAAAAGTAACATGTTCGTTTTGTAAGAAAGAAATCCTAAAACATAACTATGATCGACATTATAGCTCAAAAATCCATTTAAAAAACAAACAACTTTACGAAAGTGAACTGAATTATTTGAGGAATTGGGCTAAAGAAAATCAAATTGTTGATCATGAAAAGATGTACAATATAGAAAAATTGCGTGAATTAAAGAGAAACTTTAAGGAAGATAAAAAAGATCTCAATCTATTTACTGACGAAAAAAATTCATTCAATCGCCGAAAAATTGTCTATCAAAACTAACGATAAAACTAAGTCTGAAACGATCGAACAAATAGACAAAACTCTTAACGAAAAACCTAAAAATATCATTGATGTAGGAGTTTTATCCTCTATACAAGGTCTATTTAAGCAATACATTTTAACGAATTTAAACGATAAGTTCATGTCAATTTACAAAAATCTATCAATTATGAGGCCTGAAATTAAAAGTTTAATCGAAAAATTTCAAGAAAATGTTAAAAATATGAAGGGCTATATCTCTTTAGAATGTGAATACGAACGAACTTTAGTTAACGGTGAACCACAAATATGTCCAATGTACTTTACTATAAAATCCGATGAAGTCTTTGACGTAAACGATTTTATCACTAAACAATTTAATAAATTAACGCATCGTGAACAATCTAATCATCCAAATCGAGGTTCTGGATGGACATTAAAACGCTGTAAACAACTGATTTGGAGCCTTAATAAACATGAATTTATGAACGCAGGATCACATATCGATTTGCCACAAGAGATAAAGGTAAAGAAAGCTTGTGTAAATATCAAAAATAAAGATGATTTCTGTTTTGTTTATTCTATTCGATGTGCTATTGAAAAACCCGAGACTCATGTTGATAGAGCAAAGCAATACGAGAAATTTGGAAAATGACGAGATATTTTCGGGATTTGAGTATCCAATGTCTTTAAAGGATATACAAGCATTTGAGAAACGCAGCTATAATTCCAAGTACAACTATCCAAAAATGTCTGTGAATGTCTACAGTTACGACGAAAAAATTAACATTGTTCCGTTACAAATTTCTGAAAAATATAATTCAGAATTAAATTTTGATCTACTGTGTGTAAAAAAAGAAGACAAATCTCATTATGTTTTGATAACTGATTTAAATAAGCTAGTTTCTTCTCAGTTATCTAAGCATGAGCACAACAAATTTCTTTGTAGAAGATGTTTAAGCCATTTCTACAAATATAGTGCTTTATCAGATCATTTAGAAATTTGTAAGCAACACGAAGTTTGCAAATCAATTATGCCGTTTCCAGGACAATAAACATCATTTATTAATTATCAAAAGAAATTTAGCCATCCGTACGTTATTTATATGGATTTTGAAAGCATATTAGAAAAAATTCCGACATGCAAGAACAGTCCACAAAAATCGACTACAAACTAGATTCAGAAACACATTCCTTATGGTTTTACTCTATATGTAGTGTCGAATGTTACCAATCGCATGTACAAACCGATATGTTATCGAGCCAAAAATGAAGAAGATTTACCTAATGTTCCAAAACAATTGTTTGAAGAACTCAATAAATTATCGAAATACATAGCGAAAAAATATAATTCAAAGAATATGAAACCTATGAAATTGACTGAAGAAGAAGAAATTTCGTATCAAAATTCAAACGTTTGTCATATCTGTGAAACAGAAGGTTTTGATGAAGAAAAAAGATTAAAAGTGAGAGATCATTGTCATTTAACCGGCAAATTTCGAGGTGCTGCTCATTTATGTTGTAATCTGAATCTCAAATTTCCTCAAAATATTCCAGTTTTCTGTCACAATATGAGTAACTACGATACTCATTTGTACATAAAAGAATTGGCTAAACAATATGGAAACGTTGATTTGATTGCAAACACCGATGAACGATATATAAATTATTCTGTAAATTCTGGATATGGATATGAATTCGAAGGTAATAAACCTAGAAAATACATTAAGTTTTCTTTCGTAGATACGTTCAGATTTATGGCCTCATCTATAGAAAAGTTAGCTAAAAATCTAAAGACAGAAGATTTTAAACATACAAATCATTTTATACAGGATGGAAGAATATTGAATGAAATTCTAAAAAGACAGCCAAATGACGACAACGAGATTTTTAAAATTCTATCTGGAAAAGGAATATTTCCCTATGAATTTATCGATAGTATTGAAAAACTTGATTACACAGAAGAGCTAAAAATTCTAGATTTCTATTCACTTTTAACAGATGAGAGCATATCTGAGAAAGATTTTCAACATTATTTAGCTGTTTGGAATCAATTAAAGGATAAAAATCTTGGTAATTACTCAGATCTCTATAACATCCAAGATGTTTTATTGCTTGCTGATATTTTTGAAAACTTCAGAAACATTTGCTTGAATTGTTACAAACTCGATCCAGCACATTATCTGACTGCTCCAAGTCTCGCATGGGACGCTATGTTAAAATTAACGAAAATTGAGCTTCAGCTAATTAACGATTATAACATGTATTTGATGATTGAAAAAGGTATTCGCGGAGGCATTTCTCAATGTATTAAACGATATGTTAAAGCAAATAACAAATATTTGAAAGATTTTGATGAATCAAAGCCTGAAAACTATCTGTTGTACGTCGATGCCAATAACCTTTATGGTTACGGGCTTATGCAAAATTTACCATATAACGAAATCAAGTGGATGAACCCGAAAACATATACAAAAGAACAATGGAATGAAACAATTTTGGAACTCACTGGCGACGAAGATTATGGCTATATTCTTGAAGTTGATCTAGAATATCCAACAAATTTACATGAAAATCACAAGGATTTACCTCTTGCTCCCGAACATTATAAAAACAAACTTTGCACAACTTTACTGGATAAAACTGAATACGTTGTTCATTCAAGAAATTTGAAATTCTATCTGGAACAAGGTATGATTTTGAAACATGTGAATAGAGTTATAGCGTTCGATCAGAAGCCTTTTATGAAAAAGTACATTGATTTTAACACAAATATGAGAACCAAAGCTACAAGTGACTTTGAGAAAGATTTTTACAAGCTGATGAACAACTCAGTTTTTGGAAAATCTATGGAAAATGTGCGAAATAGATGTGATATCAAACTAGGAAATGAAGAATTTTCAATGAAACAGGCCAAGAAAACAAACTTCAAATGCTTTAATATCTTTGACGACAACTGTATAGCGAGTCACATGTATAAACAAAAGGTTAAATTTAACAAACCGATCTACATAGGATTTTCAGTTCTTGACCTATCAAAATTGTTAATGTATAAGTTTTATTACGATAAATTAAAGAAGTTTGACCCAGATTGGAATCTGTGTTACATGGATACAGATAGTTATTTTCTAGAATTGAAACGAGATCCTTTTAAAATTATTAAAGAAAATATAGAGGACTTTGATACGATCGATTATCCAAAAGATCATGACTGTTTCGCTACTAAAAATAAGAAAGTTATTGGTATATTCAAAGACGAGCTAAATGGTGCAATCTTAGAAGAATTTTGTGGATTGAGATCAAAAATGTATTCGTACAAATATCTAGACAAAAATCCAGTTAGGTGTAAAGGAATTAAGAGAAATGTTGTAAATAAAACAATAAATATCGAAAACTTGAAAAGATGTTTGTTCGAAGATAAAGAGGAATTTAGAGAGATGACTGTAATAAAAAGCTATAAACATGAGTTGTACACAATTACCATAAATAAGCTGGCACTGAGCGCTAAAGAGGATAAAAGAATTGTCCTAGAAAATAAGATCGAAACAGTACCGTATGGCTATAAAAATGAAGCAAAATGTGGTATACTAGACGAACTAAATAAACTTGGAAACTTTGATATGTAAATGGAAGATGATTTAATTCACTGTCACAAATGTAAGAAAAAACGAAAAATATCGATGCTAAGATTGTTCAAACTCAAAACGGATTGTATAGAATTGCTGCAAAATGTTCAAAATGTAAGACAAATAAGAGTAAGTTTATAAAGAATCCAAATGAAATAGAAGTTAAAAAAGAATTAAAAGATAAAAAAGAAATTGAGATTGAAGCTAAAGAAATTCATGCACCAGTACGAAAGAAATTTAAAAAGAGAAAAATTATAACTTTAGGAATTGACGATTTATGGGCAGCAGATTTAGTTATAATATCTAACTATTCAGATCAAAATGATGGATTCAAGTATATGTTAAATGTTATTGATAGTTTCTCAAAATATGCTTGGTCAAGAGCTATCAAAAGAAAAAAACGGCAAGGATGTTTCAAAAGCTTTCGAAGATATAGTAAAAGATGCTATAAAGATCGGGCATAAACCTCCGAATCTTCTTCATACAGATAACGGTTTAGAGTTTAAAAATAAAGAATTTAACGATGTTTTGAGGAAATATAACATTAAGATTTATCATACTGAAAACGAAGAGAAATCAAGTATTGTAGAGAGATATAACAGAACTAAAAACGAAAGGATGAAAGTAATTTTTGAGATTAATAAAAACTTTAAATGGATCTATATTCTTCAAAAAATAGTCACAAATTATAATGATACGGTTCACAGTACGATTAAAATGAAGCCCAAAGACGTAGATAAGGATGCAGAAAAGGAGTTATTAGAGACCGTTTTCAAGTATGTTCCACCTTGAAATCCACACGAAAACTAAATTTAAAATTAATGATCATGTAAGAATTGTTAGTAAAAAACAAAACATTTTTGAACAAATATAAGAACAATTGGTCAAGAGAAATCTTTGTGATTTATCAAATTAATAACACAAATCCTGTAACTTATAGTATAAAAGATTTAAACAACGAAGAAATAACTGGAAGTTTTTACGAATATGAATTGAGAAAGTCAAAGCTATAATTTTTTCTATATAAATGGAGGCTCAAAAGAAATGTTCAATGTGCAAGGAAATAAAAGGTTTTGAAGAATTTTATAAAAATAGAACTAAAAAAGACGGATTTGGACATTATTGTAAAGATTGTCATAATAAATATCAAAAAGAATTATACGATAAAATAGAAAAATTAACTCTAGAGGAGAAAGAATGTTACTTTTGTAAAGAAGTTAAGAATGTTTCTGAATTTAACAAGCGGCATTATAGTAAAGATAAAAAACAGACTTTTTGTAAGGAATGTGCTAGAAGAATTTCCCGAGAAAGTCTAAATAAACCAACTCATTGCGAATGTGGACGAATTATTCAATGGTTACCTAGTTATGCTAAACATTTACAGACAAAATATCATAATTCGAGAGTTTAATAAAATTTAGTAACATTTTCATCGTGTAATAATTTTTTCTATATAAATGGAGTCTCAAAAGAAATGTACAAAGTGTCAAGAATTTTATAAGGAAAAGAATAGAAAAGACTGTTATTGTAAGGAATTATATGATAAAATGGACAAATTAACTTTAGAAGAAAAAAAGTGTTACTTTTGTAAAGAAATTAAAAATATTTCTGAATTTAATAACTGGCAGTATAGTAAAGATAGAAAAGATGCTTTTTGCAAAGATTGTGCTAAAAAACTTTTCAGCGAAAGTTATAACAACGAAATGCCTTGTGAATATGAAAAAAAAATTCTACAATGGTTACCTAGTTATGCTAAACATTTACAAACAAAATATAATAAATCGAGAGTTTTTAGTAAAATTTATGAAACATTTTCATCGTGTAATTTAGATATTCTATAAATCAGTCGAGATTCTGCCATATTTGTAGTAAAATTATTTCCGTTGTATAAAATATTCAAAGATTCTTTCATTTGGTTGTAGAGATTTATACTCGCCTTCGGCTCGCTGGGGGCTACGCCCCCAGGCCCCCAAAGTAAAACGCTTGCAAATTCGGGGATAAGCGGAATTCGGTGACTGGTTAAGTCCGGACATTAAGTAAATGACAAGGGATTTAAAAATTGACCTTTTTCATAGATTTTTTTCCGGATTCGTAAAAACTTTTGACTTTGAGGGCATATTGCGGTTAAACCGTTAGAGATACGACAAAAAGTGACTGGACCTTTCTTGTTGGAAATTTAATTTTGTCTTTGATTGTGCCCTCAGATCTGATCTACGACCTATGGTTTAGCCAGAAATGAGCTCGGGAGAAAAGTCTGCACGGGTCAGCTATCTTGAATTGTTTAGTATAAACATAATAAAAACCGACCTCAAGGCAGTATTTTAAGTCGAACAGGGGGTTTAATATCACCAGGAGACTATCTAGTCAAGGCGAGAAATTCCCTGGGTGGGTGATTAATGTTAAGGAGGTTTAAGACAAGAGGGGGTTTAATTTTCGTCAGGATATTGTCTGGTCATATGAACAAATTCCCAGGGGGGGTTAACGTTACCGGGGGATAAGTCTCCAGGGGGTTATCTGGTCATACCAGGATCTTCCCAGGGGGGGGGGGTTAAGAGATTTGGTGACTGGTAAAATTCGGACATGAGGTCATGGCAGGAAATTCCCTGGGGGGGTTTAATGTTACCAGGGGGGTTAACACATCAGGGGGTTGAATGTACAGGAGGTTATCAGGTCATACCAGGAAATCCCCGGGGGGGGGTTAATATTACCGGGGGTTAATGACACACTTGGGCCTTTTTTAGAGGGTATTGTGTCTGTGAACATAATAAATATTCCTCTGTCCCTATCTACTATTGACGCTTAGCTAACGCTCAGCCAACTCCCGAAGTCACTGAACCTTTTCTGTAGATCACGTGATTTCCTAAATCCCGTTTAAAATTTGTTTTGAGTTACGACCAACCGTTTAGCCGCTATCAAGCCCGGAATGTAAATTTTTAGGCGAAAATGTCCAATATTTTCACTTAATCGCGTTTTGCGGTCAAACTAAGGGAAATATAGTAAAAAGTCACTGGACCTTTTTTGTAGGTCATCTTATTTCCTAAATAAAACGTTAGTTTTATTTTGACCTCCGACCAATGGTTTCGCCGCTATCGACCCCCAAAAAACAAAAGTTTCGCGTAAAAGTTGCAACAAAATTGTACATCATCACGTTTTTCGGCCAAACCAATCGAGATAGGGCAAAAGATTACTGGACCTTTTCTGTAGATCGCGCAATTTGCTAATTTGATGGGTCAATCAGATTTGAGCTACGACCAACGGTTCGGCCGCTATCGGGCTTGAAACATTATTTTTATCGAAAAAATCTCTGGAATTTCAAATGTTCGAGCGTTTTGTCGCTTAAACCATGGAAGATAGAGCAAAAAGTCATTAGACCTTTTTTGTAGTTCACTTCATTCCTGACCATGAATTTTCCGTCAGATTCGAGCTAGCTCCAACGGTTTCGCCCGCTATCGGGCTTACAAAAAATGCCTGCAGGGGTGAAGAATGCGCGATTTTTGGGAATTTTTTTGAGGGGTTGAAAATGAAAAATTCTCACTATTCGGGATTTTCCTGGTGGTTACACGTGGAAAGCTATCTGTGTACCAAATTTCAAGTCTCTAACTCATCTGGAAGTAGGTTAGAATTAGTATACGTGAGTGAGTGAGTCAGTCAGTCAGTCAGTTACACATGCGGTTGTATATATATTAGACTATTTGGATCTCCATATCTTAATAAAATTTCCATTTCTGGGTAATCAATTTCAAGTTCTTTCAATCTTTTCGGTATTTCTCTCTTTTGAGCTCTGATAACGTAATAAGGATATTCCCACATGTGATTCTTCTTAATTAATACAAAAACATGGTGTTTTTTCTTATCAAAATCTTTACAAACAAGGTCTGGTTTCATTAAGTCAATTTTTACACTTTGTTTTGCGATTATTTCCGTTTTTATTTCATCTTTAATTTGTAACTGTTTTATTTCATCTTTTAACTGCTTATTTTCGTTTTTGAGTTTGTACTCACCAAATTTACGAATACTTGGCAAAACTTCTTTTGTAACCCAATTTTTAAACAATTTCGCTTCTGATTTATGCGATCTCAAAATTAAAGAATAAAGTCCAGATTCATTAACGAAAACAGTGTTGTTTTGAAAGTTTGAATGTAAGCTATTCAATAGCTCCCTTTGATTCATGTCTTCAAACGTTAATTTATCATCTTTGTCAACGTTTATTCTGATCGAATCCATAGTATTTTCATATTCTAGAATTTTTGCAACATCTTTAGCCTTAAACCAGATCATATTGTTTTCGTCTACAATCATTAAGATATTTGTGTTATTGAATTTGAGTTTAGTTTATTATTGAGTAGACCTACAAGTGACTCCATTTAGATAGAAAAATTTTTAACTAGTAATTTTTTATTTCAGTATATAAACCAGATTCATTAACGAAAATAGTATGTTTTTGAATATTTTCTCGGGGTCTATGGAATAGACTCCTGTAATTTATACATTCAAACGTTGTTTTATCGTCATTATCGACATTATTTATGATAGCTTGCCTCGTGTTTTCATATTCTAAAATTTCTGCCAACATCTTTTGCTTTGAACCAAATTTCGTTATTTTTGTCAAAAATCGTAAAAATTTCTGTATTATTGAATTTGACTTGATTATTTATTAGATCTAGAACTGTCTCCATTTAGATAGTAATTTTTCATTTTGAGTGTAAAGTCCAGATTCATTGATAAACGGTGTTTTCTTGAAAATTTGAAGGTAGTAACGATTCGTTACCCCCTTGATTCATCATTCTTTCGACAATCTTAAATATATTGTTGTTTTACTCTCATTATTTAATAAATTTCCCTCAGAGTCTTGTATACTGTAGTTAGAAAGATTTTTTGAATTCTTTTAATATTTTTTCTAATCGGAATATAATAGATTTCATTCGGTTTTTCACTGATTTTTGATTCATAAGCAACATTTGGAAAAAAGTGTACAAAATTTCAGATTCTTTGTGTAAATGTTCGGTATGATTTTCAAAACTAGGTTCAACGAGATTACAATGTACTTTAATTACATCGAACGGTCTAAATTTTGGCGTTTTATTTCCTAAATATACCTGATTTGGCTCAATAGTTTCTTGAACAAACCCTAATAAATCTACTATAATTGCTGAAAGAATAATTCTTACTGGTGATTTTATTTGAATTTTGTTAGAGAGAAAATTTTTATACATTTCAAATTTGTTTTTTCGTCAAAGTTTAAAGATTTATCATGTTTTCAGATAATTTTTAAAGGAATTTTTTATTTGATCGAAGGTATAATATCCTTTGTTTAAACCATAGTATTTTGTTATGTTCTTCTCACTAAATCCTATACAATAAGGAGAACTTTCACTAATATTTATTACAAAATTTTCAGAATAAAAACCGCTTAAACCGATAAAATAATTTGATTCTTCCTCTAAATGAATAGGATGTTCTAAGTTTAAAACTAATTTAGAGCTTTCTGAAGTCAACTTGAACACCTTCATTTTCGCTATTTAAATGGAGAAATTTTTTAAAGCAAAAAGATCAGATAAAACTTCAAACGTTTGAAGAAAATAAGAAAGATTCAACCAATCAGATTGTTAATTGTTGGTTCAAGTGGATGTGGAAAAACAACTTTATTATTGAATTTTATCTACAATAGGTTGATTCCTTATTCCAATTTGGAATAAGGAAACGTTCCACGTTCACGTTTTACGTTCCACGTTCACGTTTCTACATTCCACGTTCACGTTTTTACGTTCCACGTTCACGTTTTACGTTCCACGTTCACGTTTTTACGTTCCACGTACACGTTTCAAAATTTTTCTAATTAAATGGTGAACGTAACTTCTGAAGAAGCGAAAAAACTTGATCAAATCGAAAAGAAATTAATCAAAGAATTTAAAGAACAGATTCGAATTGATGAAAAAGAACAAGAATTTATTCAAAAAATTAATCAACCTGTAACTTCTGCAATTAAAAATGTTGAAGGTAAAATTGAAAACGTTTTAAGTGATAATCAAAATTTGATGAATTTGGTTCCAGTTTACGACAATTTGCTGATATTTCGATTCCAGAATCTGAAGTAGAAGAGTTTGAAATGCCAAAATTACCATCTTCAACACCTCGAATCATTGAAGAATCTAAAATAGTTGAACCAATAAGTCCTAGAACAATGGATATAAATTGGTCCAATTGGTAGAAAGTTTCTTCCTAGAGTAAAAGATGATAAATTTGGTTTGTATAGGGATAAAAAAAAGAATAGTTTTATGATTGGAAATTTGCCCGTGAATTTTGAACATAACGATATCATTATTAATGAAAAAAACATATGAAGGAACTCAAGGTTTATGGAGATTATTAACAGACTATGACGCTCCAAAAGATAATTTATATTCTGAAGAAGATTTGAAAAAGTATACAGAAATTTTATGGGAATCTTACTCAATTTACAAAAATAATGATCCATTTACTAAGAAGCCTAAATCAAGTAGAGGTAAAAAATATATGAAATTAATTAAACCAATTTGGGAAAAACGAATCGAAGGATCAGGTGTAAGAAAATACAGTGATAATAAGATTGAATACAGATATATCGACGATTTGACAAAACTTGATGGAATTATTAATTATATTTATGCTCAAGAAAAGGCTGGAAACAACAATTTTTTGAATGAAAAGAAAGCGATTAAAGATTTTATTTCGAACAAACTTGATGAAATGATTGAAAAACCTGATGGAATTAAATATTTAAAACGAATTTTGCCGGCAATAAGTTCATCTATGATTGAGGGTAGTGGACTTTTGAATGATTTTATCAACAATTTACCTTTTGAATTACACGTACCAACTTATCAGTATCTGGGGCCTGGCACAAAACTCGAAAAAAGACTAAAAAGAGGAGATCCTGGTATAAATAAATTAGATCAAGCTGCTATGGAACACGATATTTTTTTATGCAAAACATAGAGACACAAATTCCAGACATATAGCAGATAAAGTTTTGCAAGATAAGGCAAGGGATAGATTTTTATCAAAAGATGCTAGTTTAGGTGAAAGATTTGTTGCGCTTCCAACAGCTGGAGCAATGTTTTTAAAGAGAAAACTAGGAATGGGAATCGAAGAGAACTTGAAATTTTAACTATATAAATGGAGGTGAACGTAAACTTCAGCAAAAATCAGAAAGAAAAAATAAAATCCGCTTTTAAGAAAAAATACCCGTTAGTATTCAATTTAAAAATAGATCAACTAAAAAATGGCGAAGATAAGATATTTTTAACAAATAGACAATACAATAAACTCGAAAAACATAAGAAAAACAATAAAGGAACCATAATAGAATTTTCTTATAATCAGTTGAAAGAACTTAAAAAATGGTGGACTTTTGAAAGATTTATTAGTTTTGAGAAAATATTCCAGTTATTAAAAATGTTGTTCCTTATGTTCGTAAAGCTGCTCCAATCGTTAAAAAAGACGTGATTGCTATTGTTCGAATCATTTTAAATTGGTTAGATAAAGAGTTGGAAGATGTTACGGGATCGGGATTAGATGAAAAAACTTTGAATTACGTGAAATCAAACATTGAAAAAAAAATTTAAACCTTTAACATTCGGGGAATTGGAAGAAATCTGCAAAAATATTAAACATTTTAGAGGAATCTTCATGAGAGATACATTACCTGAAAAAGTTAAGAAATTTGAATGTGGAATTGTGAATTTAGACTCGATTATGGGAAGTGGAACGCATTGGATTTGTTATTATAAAAATGATAAGAATGCATGTTATTTTGATTCGTATGGAAGAATTGAGGACAAACCACCTATAGAATTGATTAAATATTTGAAAAAATCAAACCTTTATTATAAAGATTCTCAGATTCAAGATTATAAAGATCCCCCAATTTGTGGTCATTTATGTGTTTTTGTTTTGAATGAGTTGAGTGATGGTAAAGATTTTCAAGAAGTTGTCAACAAATTATTACTTAATAAATATGGATTCGCAAAATATTTTTGACGTATTTGGAACACAAATTATTCAAAATGTAGATAATAGTTTAAATTTTGATAGTTTGAGAAATGAGTTTGATAACAAGTTAGAAAATTTATTACAAAACCTTCCAGATTCAGATATGTTTGCTGTCGAGATTGAAGATTTTAAAGCAGAATATGATAACAAACTTGCAAAGTTCATGAGTTCAAGTGAAGTTGCTGATAAAATAAAAACATTGAAAAAAGAATTTGAAGATGGTGAAAAAAAAATATTTACCAATTTAATGTCTCATATCGAAAAAGCTGATAAAATTACTGAAGCGATCAAAGTTGAAAAGAATTATGTTAGTTTGGCTAATAAAAAAAGAATTGTCGGTGTTCGACCTGGTATTGACAAACATCCTGTTGTTGTTAAAGAACAAATTTTAAATCCTCTAAAATTATCAGAAAACATCGATATTGTTGATTTACATGATCCGAATGTTAAAAATGCCTTAGATTTTAAAGGAAAAAGAATTAGCAGTGTTAGTAAAGGAATTAATCCATTTGATGTTGTTGTAATGATTCAATTAGAAGATCCTATTAAAATGTTTAATGAACTAAAACAACATTATGAGAATCATAAACAGCATGTTAAAGATTTTACAACAGAAGTCTATGAAAAACTTGATGAAAGAAGTAAAAGATCAGTAGACGATGTTGGTGAAATTAATGAAAAACTGACTAAATTTAAAGAGTCTTTTGATAAGTTTAGTTTAGATGCTACGAAAACTTTTGAGAATATTGGTCATAAATTTGTTGAATACAATGATTCTTTTGCTGACAAATTTCAAAAAATAGAAGAAAAACTTTATAAGTGGGAGGAGGAAGATCTTACTGAAATAGGTATTCGCGTAGGGTTTTATGCATGATTAAATTTCCATATATAAATGGCGCTCATATACTGTGTGAGATGTAAAGAAAAAACTGCAACAAATGATATAAAATACTATGCAAACATCAATGGAGTTAAGAGAATATCTGGAAAATGTGCTGAATGTAACGCTAAAAAGAGCCAATTTATAAAAACTTGAAATTTTTTTCCTAATAAATAGAGATGGCGGGACATTACAGTGCTTTCGATCTTTTTATAATGCAACACGAAAGAGATTTGAAAAAAGAACATTGGGATGATATTTCTCAAAAATATGAAATATCCGAAGATATGATGAGATTATAGGTAAACAAATTGAATTGGTATAACATTGCTAAATATCAAACTTTATCATCAGAGTTCATTCAAGAAAATATACATTATCAATTAAAAGATCATATGTCTGTTCTTTGTCTCTATCAACACTTGAGTATAAAATTTTTGGATGAAAATAAAGATACAGTTGATTGGAATAATATTATAGATAGTGGTTACTATCCTGTGAAGATTTTATTGAAATATGTGGCCGAAATTGCAAAATTTAAGGAAGAGAATCCTGAATATGACGAAGTAGATAATTAAAAAATGACTAAATCTATTCTTATCGACTTATACATGATTAATATTTTCGTAAAAAAAATCTTGAAATTTTTTCTATATAAATGGCGGACTACAGAAAGTATGCTAGTGATATTGAAAGGGCGGAGTTTAAAAATTTGTAACCAATTAGTAAACAACATTTGAATGAACCGAATAAAAGAACTGAGTTTAATATTGATTTTGGAGATAATTTTTGCTCGTCTAACTTCCAGTTTTATATTTCTGGAACTTTAACAAAACAAGATGGTCAAGCATATCTTGGAACTGATAATGTTAGATTAATCGATTATTTTATACCGTTTTTATTTTCTAAGATTGAAGTAAGAAAACACAATAAATTGATAGAAGAAGTCGAAAACTGTGGTCAATTAAGCACAATTAAAGGAACTATTTCGTATTCAAAAAGTGATGTTATTTCTCAAACTTCTAATGGCTTTGAATCAGATTTTAAATTTGGTGTTTTTGAAGCAGCTGGAAATTTATCTCATTTTGGATTAGGATTTTTTGAAAATGTTACTATTCCGATCTATAAAGGAGGATTTTATCTAAGTTTTGTAAGAGCAGAAGATGATGATGTGATTCTGAAGACTGCAACTGGAAATGTTATGCCTGTTGATGGAAAAATAACAATTACAGATTTTTTTTATTAGAGTTCCAATGATTGATTATAAAACCACGAGTAAAATTAGGTTGATTGATGAAATCACAAAAAGTCAAAACTTTATGTTTAATTTTCTAGATTGGCAATGTATTGAACAAAAAGGTATTTCCGGAACAACTTATTCGTTCGATATTACAAATATTTATAGAAATATCTTCAATCCCAAGTTCGTTATTATAGGTTTTCAAACAGATATACAGAACAATCAAGAAAAAAATCCTTCAAAGTTTGATAGTTTGAATGTAAAAAATATCAGAGTAAAATTGAACGGTTCTTATTATCCACATGAATTACAAAATTTAAACATTTCAGGAGGTCTTTTCAGAATCATGTATCAGATGTATCAAGATTTTAAGAAACTTTACTGTAATAATAAGGAAATGTATTACAATCCTAAAGCATTTTTAGCGAATAGACCTATTTATGTCATTGATACAACAAAGAGTTTGACAAATATTTCTGGTTCAAAGAACGATATAATTATTAATATGGATTTTCAAAAAGCTGTTACAAACGCGATTTGTTATGTGGTTGTGGTTTCTGAGAAATTTTTAGCCTATGATGTGATTAAGAACGATATTAGAGAAATTCAGTAGTTAATGATGTTCATATTGTTCTCTTTCATTCCTTCTAAAACTTTAAAAATAGACTCTTTCGCTGATGAAAAATCTCGATTTCTTCCGTAATAATCTTTGTAATCATAGACAAAATATCTTAAATAGTTGAATAACAAAATAAAATCATTTCTTTTTATCTCGGTAGTTGAAATATAAACATAAACATTTGAACTGAAAAATTTATATCTCGGCAGAGTTAGTTCCATAATCTCTATTTAAAACAAAAAATCTTTTTGTTTAATGGAAGAGTATAATGCCAACTGTTACAAGTGTTATAATAGAGGAGAAATTATTGATAAAAGATATTTAGTTTGTAGAGATTGTAATTTAATTTTGTACGAAAGATCTAAACCTAAGAAATTTCGAAATAAATTAACACATTTGAATAATCTTCTTCACAAATTACAATATGGAGACAAGAAGCAAACAAAATTTGTTACAGAATTTAGAAAAAAAATGAAAAATTCGAATTATCTATTGTAAATATTGAAAAAATCAATATGTTATTTGATGAATATATCAGATTTGTTGGTTTAAATACACACGTTTATTATGGGAAGATTTTACCTACAATCTTTCACTATTTGGATATTGAGTTTGACTACGATTTTAAGCCGGAAATCCTCGATGATTTTATAGTTCACTTGGAGAAAGTAAATGAAGAACCTCGTGAAAAGAATGCGGTTTTACTCACATTCTCCCCGACTTCTCGAGTGATTGTTAGCAAATTTCATTTTTTCCGTTTATAACTTTTTTTCTATCTAAATGGAGCTACTAAAGGAATTAAATGAGATTGGTGAACTAAGATTCAAAGAGTATAAGAAATTAATGGAATTAGAAGAAAAAAAGAAATACAAAATTTTGAATTTGGAGAAAATGAAAGATAAATTTGGGATGACAATAATTGCCGACTTGGAAGATTGTAAATTACACTTGCCGAACAGATTTTTGAATGTTTTGGATGAAAAAAAGATTAAAGAATTGAATAAACATGATAAATTACACTTGGTTGTTACTGGAAAGAAGACTATTAAAGATAAAGACTGTGTTACTATCAATTTTGTAGAGTAGAAGATTTTTCGTTTATTCGTAGCAGACATTTCAAATAGATTGATTTGAGAAAGTAGAAGCAAACAGCTATAGATTCGGTTATTTTTTATTCGTGAGTTACAGATTCGTTTATTGTCCTTTAAACAGTATTTTCCCTTGATTTACTGTTGGCTCCGAAAGTGGTCCAGGACCGCCAGTTTGTTATCTACTTATATATATATGCTTGTTATAATATATTTTATAGGAAATTTCTGTGATACGTTTATAGTGAGGATATAAATGTTCTACTGTATGAAACTGAGGTGTGCATTAGTATTCAGAGTCATCTCAAAGTAGAGTTAACAAGGGCAGTGCTACCAACTAATTTTCTTTCCTAGCTAAAAAAAAACATTCCACCGCGCAATACGTATACCTGACAACCAGATTGTATATTTTTACATTTACAGTCATTTCAAATAGATGATTTAAAATGTTACATTTGAATATACACCTTTAATTAATAAAAAGTCTATTTTTTCAGAAAAGTATTTTATTTATTGCTTAAGAATAGGGAGGTATTTTAGCTCAAAATCTGTGGGGAGATTTTAGCAAAAACAAGGTAGCAGTACTGTACACCAAGGTTTACATGAGTTTGCTGAGTTTGCATGCAAAACTCAAGTCTATTGCTCATTTTAGAACGGGACACTTGTTAATACATCACATGTAAAATTTCATATAATTATACTTAGTTTGGTAACAATTACATTTATTCTGGGTTTGTATCAATCCCATCACGGTTAGCCATGAGAAAAATGTAAAAGTGTTCGTACGCCACAGGCGATTCCCATGAGATGGCATACATTATTACTCGATTCTATTCATGTATAAAAAGTCTATATTTCAGTTATCCTGAGATATCGACGAATATAACACCGAAAAATAAGCGTTTTGTTTCTAGTATGTGACTTCAAACGAAAATATGTCCGTATAAAATGTTTTTAGCACTTTTAAATTACAGAAAAATGTATTTTATAAAGTGTTACTTGCAGTAACGGAAATGCTATCGACGATTGTTGAACCTCTAATGCCTCATTTTAACTGTGATATTTCCATTTGCATATTCTGTAACGTGTCTCATAATAGTGCCAAATGAGTGATTAAATATTGATAACAATGTGGTTCAACGTACTATTATAAAGCTTTCTTATAACGAAATATTGTCATGAGTTATAATGTTGTGGAATACAAATATTTACTGTCGTTTACATAAAATTATACAGGAATTTAAGTATAGGGTTTTTTAAATTGTTTAGATTAATATTTGATATTGTCCTTACTCTCCACATTAGTGGGTGGGGTCCCATGCATGTTTGACTGAAGAGAATATAACAGACAATGCTAAAAGATGCTTGGTGTTGGTACAGTTATAGCCTAGAAGGTTTATGGAATTGACCTGCGAATCTTCTGAACTTTGATATATTATTCATTTCTTAAAACTGTTTTTCCGAGCACTAAATTTTCTAATGCATCCTACTACCATCTACAGGTTTCTGGTTATGTCAATATTACGAGGATACTATTTTTAGTTTACATTCGAGAGAGACATAGCCATGACGCTATGCCTTTTTTATACCTTGAACTATAGTGGTCTAATAATTGTAGTGAATAAATTCGCTTCTAGTTTAGAGTACAAAAATATTTGCATACAAAATTTGTGAATAATATCAAAATAAATTAGTTTTAGCCTTTTAATAAATTATATTCAATGTGTAGACAATGCATTACAAACTCAAGGGCCATTTATCAAGGACAAGGTGTCCTAATTCAACAGGGAAGTAAGTGGATCATTATGTCAGTCCATTATTCTACTCCTAGACGGGACTAAAGGTAATTATCTCGTTTTGAAATACAATGAAAAAGACTGTTAGTGAGGAGATGGAGTTGAAATGTTGACTTAATGAAGGTTCTAAACGTAGTCTATTGTAGTGAATAGACGCTTTCCTATCAATTACAGAAAACTACTCAAGACATTATCTGCCTAAATATGAAGAGTTCTTTTAATAGTTACCCTTAAACATTACCGCCGACAGTATAATGTTTAGAAATACAATACCATTATACGAAATTATAATATTTATTTTAAAGTATAGTGTTAATTATTGAACGACAATTATTATTTAAAAAAAAACCTATATAACCATATATTAACATCTAGTCTACTAGTGCTAAATAAAGCTTTCCTACGTGGTTATAAAAGTGTTTTATGGCTACATATCATAGCCAGCCTACAGCTGTAGGATATTGATCCCTGAATTGCCTCTACCCGATCAGGTGTAGGTTATAGTGTTATATCGGTAACTAATACTGGGCGTGGCATTAAAGTGTTGTATGGCAACATATTATAGCCAGCCTACAGCTGTATGATATTGATCCATAAATTGCCTCCACCCGATCAGGCGAAGGTTACAGTGTTATATCGGTAACTATTACTAGGCGTAGCATTAAAGTGTTTTATGGCAAAATACCTTAGCCAGCCTACAGCTGCATGAGAAATTATCAGCAAATTATAGTCAAATTAAAATAAAATAGTAAAACCTATTACAATTTGTAGGCCAGAAGAGTAATATCTTATTTACACAATAACTTAAATATGGTCCAATTTCACTAGCATGAAGAGGGGTATATATTGTGGCTCCTGGATGAATTTGACTTAATCCAAATTATATCGAAGTATAACCAAGTAAATGAAGTAGGTTTACTTACCTTCCATTAAAATTGTAACTTTTTTTTAAAATAAGATTTGTTTGAGAGCGCAGTCCCAATATCAAATAACTTCACACAATTATTTAAAATTGAAACGTTTTAAAAGTCAATGAAATCGAAAATAACTAATTAAAGAAAAAAAGTAAACACACACGCATTGAGATCAGCACAACGAAGAAATTGCAATTTAGTTTTTACTAATATCTAGCCATGGAGAGGAACTGTTAAATTTTCATTATTGTATACAAAAACATAATGAATAACACAACAATCTGTAAAGGTCCAATTATGTACAAAGAATTTTAATCAAAATAATATGTTAAAATTCATAAAAAAGAATTAAAATATTAATTATGACACCTTCTTTAAGTATTTATATTTGGTACCAATTAGCCTCGCAATTTTAATTATAATTAAAAAGCTTATGAGTAATAACTTACTACAGTATTATATCCACATAATTTAGATTATGTATGTTTTACATCCGACGATCAATTCTTGATACGGTACTTGATTATCACTTTAGTATGGCGTCCACGTTTCAGGAATTATGACTTTTCTTCGATGTGTTAAAAACCCATGCACACTTGCTATGCTATATTAATTTGACATAAATACTTCATATCTTCAGTTCTAAAAACATGACGCTCGCCAGACAAAAATAAATTTTTACAGCCCCTTAGAAGAGAGAAGAGGAAATGCTTAACAAACTCGTATGGAGGGACGTACACTGTCATCAAACTCTATATTATCTATATACAAATATACCGACAGAATGGGTATCGAAGGACCCTATCAAATTTTACGAAAGTCTTGCTAAAGAGCTATCTCACATATTAAAACATTACATGATTGTATTCATTTTCGACAATATGAGCTTCACATTGCCATGATGATTACACACAGGGCCAATATATGAAATATTTTGCAAGCTCAGCCACATTCCATGGACTGATATATACTGTCATTAAACCCAATGCTTCTCATATTAAAATATTAAGGTCCCAAAAAATGTCTAATCCAACGAACAGTTTATTCTCCAGGTATCGTGCGATCAGATAGACAGACATAGATTAATTTTAACGGCCCCTTGAGTGACATGCCTCAAGGGCAAGGAACAATTTTTAAATGTCCACTAACGCTCAATCCATTATTAGTCAAAATAAATCATATAAATAGTCCGTTATATATAAAATCACAACATTTGTGTACCTATGAGGTTTATAAGTAGCATTGATTTTAGTGTACGTTCCTCAATATAGACTACTGTCCCAGTCTTCTATATGCATAATTATTTAATCGAAACAAAAATTTATATTCATAATTACAACAGAAATACTGGTGTTTTTTACTCTCCGAGTTCCTTACTTCCTAGAAATATATGTTCAGGGTTTTAAGATACATTACTTAATTGAATCGTTTTAAGGCGGTTAAGATAATTCTACTGTATTTTTTCACCAAGATTTAAACAAAGTAAAATGAAAATATTCTAGTCGGATGAAGTCTATGTGATCAAACTAACATAAAGTTTCTTTCACGGATATTTGTCCATACAGTTACAGGACAAGGGAACTCCAGAAACTGTAAACTTCTACATCAATGTCGTCTAGAACATTCGAGTTAACATTAAAGTTCCTGTAAGTGATCACGGAACTTTAACTTTATTACACGATACAAGCATCTTAAGCGTGCTCTTATAGTCCAAAACTTTGTTATGAATTCAGTATTGACATAGTTACCTTCGTTACATGTAAGTAAAATAGGTAACCGTTTATAAGATTCATAAAAATAATTCCGGTCTCATTCAAAATATTTTACACGTATGTTGTAACTTAGATCGTGCTTTCAGCGACAAAAATAGTTTGGTGTTACAACACTAAATTTTTCAACAAATACAAAATTAATCTGATAAGATTTGCTTATTCAATAAGTAGATTAATCATTCCCACATACATTTATAAATAATGCCAGTCCAATGTATAATAGACAGGATGTCTTTGTATATGACATTGATAGACTCAGAAACTATTTGAATATTTGGCAGTTACGTATATTAAATAGCCAAACACTATTTGAAGGCGCTAAGCTTTGATGTATATTTGTCTTTAAAATCAATTTCTGGTTGCACTTATAACATAAATCGAGCATAATTCAGTTATGAACAATAATGACCATCATGAAGTAATTTTCAGAAGAAGGCAAACTTAACATTAGCGTCAGAAATACAATTCGTTTTGAACCGGAAATGCTCATACAGCTGCAAATTATACAAAATTGCATGCGAAGACGCGGTTAACTACTAGTAGGCTATACTACACAGTAATTATATGATTGAAAAATATGCAATTTGAAGATATATCGCGGTCGTGTAAAAAGATGTTAAAAGTATCTTTTTCTTATAAAATCTTTTTGGAATTATATTATGTCGGTGAGTTACTTCGCTGACTAGATGTTTAATGTTCTTATGAATCATAATTTCATATACGGTACAACCTCTTAATAAATAAACACAATTTATTTATTTATTTCAACGGTACACACCATTTATACAAATAGAATAGTACAGAGTAACTTAGTGTTTTTAGTTTTTATAATATAAGTACAACAGTAACAAGAATATGACTAGGATTAATAAATACTACACAACAATAACAAAATTTGAAACAAATAGATACATTACTTAACGAATGGTAACAAAACAATATTGAATTAAACTAGGAAAATAAATAACAAGACTGACATTAGTACCTATAGGCTAGCTGGCTAGCTAAATTACATATCAAATAATGGAAACAACCTTACATTTAAAAGACACAACAAACAGATTCATTGAAAAAGTCTACATGAGTAGCAATATCACTTCCAGTTCTCAGGAGTCTAGAGAGGCCGCTGTGGTACATTATAATAATGGATATTGTACTTTCATTTAACATAATGGCCATTGCAATGTAAGTATTATTAACAATCAAACGCATCAGTATGTAATGTTGTAAATATGAAAGATAATTTTTTTATGCTTATGAGAAATAAATATATATTAAAAATTATAAGGGGGCATGTTTATAACGTATGAATACAGAATGAATGTTCTAATACTCGTTTTACTTTCACTTTAGCGGAGAATTTAAAGAATGTGTGGTATTAGCTTTAAGCAAATTTCAGTATATCAAATGAAAAACAGGATTTTACTTTTTAGTTTCCTTGAAATTTATGAGTGTTTTGAAGTTCAATTATTTTTTATTATAAACATTTTATTAAAGATACTTAAACTGCCTGTGCAGAGCTCATAACAGCGTTCTTTCTCGCATTCAGTTGAAAATTAATTACTTTCATAAGGATTAAATTCTGCTTCAATTAACAAATTATCACTTATATTTCCGGAAATAAAGGGAATTTAATTTCATATTGTTGAGTAATTACCTACTGTTTCAATAGTTTTAAAAAAGCCACCATTTATAATCTATGAAATTTGTAAACTATTTTCATCATTACATCCTAATTAACCATATTCTAGTATAATATTTAAACTAATAATATAATAAATATATTGTAGGTTTAATAGCAGGCCAACATATAGGTATTCACTTGAAAATTAGTAATTATTAAACATGTTTTTTGTGTGACTCAGTCTGTTCACTATACATTTAAATCCATGGAACTTTAATTTAATGTTGCTGACTTGGCCTTATTAAGACAAAATAAAAGTGTACGTAAAAATGTGATGTACTTAAAGAAATTGAACTTAGGGAAGGTAATGATATGATTACTCAAGCAGCGCTTTTAACTATAACACTTAACTATTAAGTTTTTGTATTACTAAATATATAGAGAAATAATTTAATTTTTAACCGGCTAAAGATTTTAATGTATTAATTGATCTGAATCCAGTTAGTTTATAAAGTTTGGTAGGAGAATCAAACTGTGTTGTGTAAAATTTAAAACTTGTTTTTACTTACTTTTAAGTACACTCTCAAGACACGACATCAAAACCAATATTTTCAAAAATTGAAGTTATACAGTGATTTTATTGAAATATATCTAGCAATAGCAATCAAACAAAAATAGTAAAAAGTGTTATAAAATGTTATATACTAAAAATAGTATAAGTGGCTATATAGCAGAAACTGGATTTGCCAACAAGACCGCGCCTTGAGGTACACCCACGTCTCCCAGAGGCATTAGTGTTAAACTGCCCCCGACCTTCATATGTCTTCATTGAGATAACTACAGATCAGCTAAAAGCTAAATCCTTCACATATAATTCCTACTTATTTTAGTAATATGATTGTGTATTATGCCAAGGCAAATGTTTTTAAATAAAAAAGAACGATAATTTTGTTGTTATACTCCAATACTGGGTGTTCCAAGAGGTAGATACAACTTAAATAAATGGTTGCTGTCACGAGAATAACTAAAGAATCATACGAAACATATGACCTCGATATGATATTTGTTTGACCTATGTGTTTTTGTATTAAAATATAACATCAAAGTAATTTTATAAATACGAATAACTTGAAACTTAGCAGTTAAGCAATCAAAGGGAAATGTACAAAGATCTAACTAAAATGGTCCAAATCACATATGGTGTATTTGAAATAAACTGAATTGAATTGAGTAGACATATCTGTTTTCTTTCATATCTGTTTTCAGTTTAAAGAATGTAACATGCTCGAAAGTACAGGTGAAGATTTCAGAATACGATATTACGTCCTATTCTCATCTGAAAAAGGGAGGGTCACGTCTACCTAACTAATACTAAATAATGTGCGCATCTAGAGACACCGGTCATTTTAAGGAGAACTTGAATATGTAAAAACTTTTTCGGACAAAAACTGATGATTCAAAAAGAAAATAAATTTAAATTAGTACCAGATAAATAACAGCCGTAAAAATCTGGGTTTTTTTTACAAGTTTTAACCTGTCACTAAATTCTGTAAATTTGAAAGGATGGCAGCATTGCTCCCTCTCCATTACTCTCAACAACTAATCCGATTTCTAGAAGCTTAGCCAACGTCATTTATTCACTAACACTGTAAGAACTTCTCGTTTTGTTCAAGGGTAGTACTGCGTATTGTCTGTTTTAACAACACGTGCATTAAAGTTTAATATTAGTTGAAAGGATTTAAGCTATAAATTAATTTTATCTTTATACATAAGAGACAAAGCTCTCACTCACTTATTACTAGTTCTTCGACTTCACAATATAAAATTGAGTTTAAACTTGGCACACGTATGGCTTATAATCTATCTAAATAGGATGACAAACTATTTTAATACGATCAATCGATAAACCTTCTATAGGGCGCTGAAATGGGGATCGCAAGTTCGTTCTAGGAGAGCTTTATTTTGTTTTCAGCCTATCTAATAACCTATAAGTATGATAATTGAATGACAGACATATTTAAGATGCTATTGAAAGACAAATAAAATGCGTTTTGTAAATATCAACCAATCATAGTGGTAGATATAATATTGGGACCTTAACAATAATAAATATTATTGCTACACGTTTAAATATTATGTGTAATTGTAACTCGCCCCTACGAATAAATATTATGAATTCCTTCTTTCCTTTTTAATAAATTGTGCAATAATGGTCAATGTTTTGATTAGAACACAATCATTACAAATGAGTGTATGAGTTGAGTCTAGGCGAACTCATTAGTGCTCCTGAGATAACAATGGTTTCTCCATTGGTTTTGAGCTGTACTTTAGGCGACGCCATTGTTCTCACAATAATGAAACATATATCTCTAACAGGGAGAAAGCATTCTGTTAGTTTTCAGTTAATCCCCCACCTTCCTAGATCAACCCAAATACACATTTCAGCTTAACCTGTATAAATATATGTAAGTATGAAAATAACTCTGGCGATCTAAATTTGTAACTTTCGTTGAATATAAATAAAAACTGGAATATTTCGATTATTGTATTAGTTTTGCTAAACTACTTCTTTAGTTTGAACGTTTTCATAGGATTTTTGTTTTTAATATCTATATATTTTTGCAACATGTTTTAAAAACAACATGTTTCTATTAGCCGTTTTAAGGCGCCTTTTTTCCTAAAATTTTAAGTAGTTGTACTATCTGTACTAAGTTATGAATTAATTAAAAATTGCGTAAAAAGAGTTGCTACGAAAGCTAAAGAGACGTTTAAATAACTTTACCACCTCCAATTTTATATTAGTTAAGTATTTTTTTAAATATTAAAAGCTCCACGAACATATCTCTAAAATAAGGGTAAAAAGATTAATTTTTATGTATTTAAATATACAACTAAACTAAAATTATTTTTTTTTTCTTAATTGTAAAAAATTATATCGTAAAAAATTAACAACCCAACGATGATAGAAATGTATATGTATAACGTAGACATTAATGTCCTAGTGTTTCGTTATTCATGAATGTAACTAAATATTTAATGATTAATAAGTTCAGTGTTTTCAAATTGTAAGTTACAATATTCAAAATACACTAATTAGATGTTAATTTACTGTATATGACATGATGTTGAGTGGTAGACAGGGCTTGACAGCCCAAAACTCCGCCTACATAATAAAAGCATTTTCTATTTTATATTTGTAATGACCAATCTTAAGATAAAAAACTAACCACTAAAATATAAATAGTATTTTTAGTTAAAATATTCAATTAAAAACTTTTCATTAGTATAAGATAATAAAAGGTTTATGGAATCGTTATACTATTTAATTATATACGCGTAACTTTGAGGTATTTGGGAAAGGGAAATATAGAGCTGAGAATAAAGGGACTAAGTAGAGGAATGATACCTTTTATGAAAGTTATCTTCACAGTTCTCACCCAGCGCACAGCACAGCAACCACTGGGTCAACAAAGTCAGTATATACTATAAATATGGTACATAGGTAGACAGGCAGGTGGAATCACAGAGAATATAGTATGAGTTCACATTAATAGTCAATGAGATTGTTTGGGGAGGGACAAGCTAGATGAGGGAATCCACGTAAGTCCATGGCTAAAGGAGAACACCACATAATCCAGGTGGTTTTCAAGATAGTTCTTAAGTCAATAACCTCTCCTTGTGTTTGAAAAATTGTTATAAGTGGCTGAATTAAGTACTCACTTCCTATATAAGTTTAGTGATACATGATGGAAAAACTGTCCTGCCTCAACAATGAAGCCCTCGTACTGTGTCCGTATGTATTAACTTTAAGTGATATCATATAAGACAAGAATTTATTGGAAATGTTAATATTAACTTACTGTAAAGTAAATAGTAGTTAAATTCTTTGGTCCTTTTGTTTGTTTTATGAACTAAGCCATTGTAGAAGTTGCTCGTGCTTCAACCCATCATCTTGGCAGTTTTATTTTGTTGAATTAACTAGCCGATAAATGCGGTTTCGCAAGCAATGTTTTGAAATAAACATTCTTAACCTACTTAATTAAAACACCGACAATATTATATAATATGCTGCACTATGATATTTGTAAATGTAAGTAGGCACCAATCAGGTACATATTATGTTTTGTTTCATGATTAGACGGTTAGAGGTTGAGGGACTAACTATTATATGAAGTTAACGCGTATAGGAGCGTTTCTGATTCAAATAAACTATATTTACGATGCCACTATAGGGTTTGAATTGGTGCTCTTATCAATAAATATATACATTAGTCTCAAAAACTTATATGTCTGTAAAAAGCAACTTATTTCCACCC